>NC_081405.1:249309234-249334472 GCF_030272615.1 Cryptomeria japonica
TTGTATATATTAAATGATTGCTTTGGAGTACTTTGAATTCTTTCATTGTGGAATTTTTATCTTAAACATTTAATTTCCCTATAAAGCTGAATAGTAGGTTTTTCCGTGTTGTTAATATAATTTACGAAGTAATCTTCATTGGTGACCCTTAGGAAATTCAGAAGTTAGACTTCCACTGTGTTATTAGATGTGCAATGGTTTAATTCAAGCACTTGTTCTTTTTAAAGAAAAAAATTATTTCACCCTTAGTTGCATAGATTGTGATGTTTTTCCTTTAGGGTTTCTAGCAGGGCATTACATTTGGTATCAGAGCTTAAGTTTCAACACTGGGTACTCTGGGTTTGTAGTGTGCCTATTCAACTTGACCTTTTTGCTTAGGTCTTAATGTTTGTGGTTCCCTTGTTTATCCTTGCCGTAGGTCTGAACCATTTTCTCTATACACTGCTAGGTCATGGCTAAGAAAACTAAGGGAGGTGGCGAGTAGAGTTGGCTACAGGTGTCCGTGTTTCTATAGATGCCTTTGTTTCCAGTTGTGAGTTGAATCTAGGAACCATAGTTACTTCAGCTGACCTTCGAGTCATTCCTTTGGGTTCATATGGAATTGTGTTGGGAATGGATTGGATATCCTCTCATAGTGCTCATGTAGACTGTCGCAAGAAGACAATGGAGCATTTAGATGACCTAGGTAAGAAAGTGGAAATTGTTGGAGTTCAGAGACCAATATCCTTATGTATGATCTCCGCTATGCAAATTAAGCGGTGCATGTGTAGAGGGTATCAACTTTTTGTAGTTACTCTTGAGGACGTGGATGAGTCAAAGAGTCAAGAAATCACTATTGATAGTCACCCTATTCTTCGAGAGTATGCTGATGTATTTCCATTGGATATTCCTGGTATGCCTCCAAAGCGAGACATACACTTGGTTCCTGGTGCAGAACCTATTTTGAGAGTTGTATTCTTATTTGTTTTAGGCTTCTAGGATTAAGACTAGTTTTGGGGGAGAGAATGTAGTACCCCTACTCATTTGGACTCATATTTTACTATTGGTCTTTCTCAATGGATACATTACCATGAATTGTTATTTAGATTAATATGACATTATTCCATGCTTAATCTGAATATGAGTTGCATGATTTATGTACACTATTTCTACACTTGTGATTTATGGCATTGTATGGTTTATTGCAATGTACTAACACTTTACCTTATTTATGCAATGTATGTTCTATATCTGTGAGTGTATTGGATGTAAGGGGACGATTTTCCTTCACTCATTTCGGTGAGATAGGGAACATAGCGATTCCCCTTCATCGGTGTGTATGCTACGTTTTTTATATGGTAAATATGCATGTGTGGTTCGATGATGCAGGATATTGCAGGTACAAGTACCAGGTAGGTACAGGGTATCATCTCCACCTGGCTTCATAGGTCTGAGCGTGCCTTATATATTTTCTGATGGAAGTGGATGAGATAGTAGTTGACCCTATTTTGTTTAGTTACACTTGAGTGAGTGTCGTCAATTAGTCATCCTGTCAGTTGTTAACCTTCGTATTTTGTTGATTGACCTTTTATGAGAGATCACTTGATGTTGCTTAGTCTGTGTTTAACTGATTTTAATTACTACATGTTATGTTTTATTTGTCTGTCAAGGGTGAAAAATTGTTGATAATGTGAATTAAATAGTGACGCGAGGATTTAACATCCTTCGTGTAGAGGTAGGTGAATTATCAAAACGATATTCAATATTTGGTTTTGAAATTATACTAAAGTTATACGTATTTAATATGTAGATTCGGACTCAGACATATACATATACATATACGCGTAGGTAATTATGAGTCATATTCAATTATGTTGATTCTTCTTAATAGGATTATTTATAAGTTGGATTTTACGACATAACGTACTATATATCAAATGTTTATTGTCTTTTATACAAAAAGAAATACATCTTTATTAAGCATCATTTTGGTTACAATAATACAATTTTTATATAATATTAGTAAAATATATTTTGTAGTTAAATAATTGTGAAATTGGTCGTGTATATATATATATATATATATATATATATATATATATATATATATATAATTATCATGAGAATAAATATATAAACATATTATATAAATGTATATGAATTGACCGTATACAAATATATAAATATGTTATTATGATATATAAAAACATATTTTAAAAAAATTAATAAATATAACTTTAATGAAAAACCGAAATATATATTTACATATATATTTAATTTATTAAATAAAGATTAATGTAAAAAAATATATATATATTAGTCATTAATTATATATATTAAAAATATAATTAAAAAAAAATTAAATTAAAATAAATTAAAAACTAAAAAAAATTATTATAAAGGAAGATGGCGTATTGTATGTTTTAATAAAGTTTTAAAAAAACTAATAAGTAGGGTGGCCGAAAGAAATATCGACCACTACCTTAATAAAAGGGAGGGGTCGGTATTACTACCGACCACCCTCCTCCCTTTGCATTATACATACCCCCCTCCATTTTATTATACGTGCTTCCTCCCTTTTTAAATAAAGACTTCTGCACGTTGCAACATACCCGGCTAAGTAGAAAGTGGCATCAATTACTATGCAAACTTTGCCATTAAGGTATGTAGTGGTAGGATTAATGTAGGGGTAGGAATTAATGTAAGGGTAGGAATTCAACATGTCTAATATCGTAATTTAACGTTGCATATTGTTAGGAAGTTATTTTTAGTAAAGTCAATTTAGTATTGAATTCAAAAGCCACATGTATTATCTATAAATAAGGATTTAACCACATTAGTGGTGTGGTGTCATGAAATGGATAGTGAATAACTTTACATGGTGAACACATAGGTGTTCATATATGATTAGGACTATTATGATGCAATTAGATCTTGAGTGGTGTCACTTAGAATCAATCCACCTCTAGTAGAGATAGCCCGAAAGTAGGAAAGAGGGTAGATGACAACCCTATGTATAGACCATTGAGTTGGAAGATAAGGGGAGGTGAGATGAAATGAAGGATTAGAGATTCATTAGCTTCCAAGGAAGGATGGTAGACCTTAGGAGGGAAAGAATAGAGTGGAGGAAAAGAATAGAGTGCAGGAAAAGAATAGAGTAGAGGAGAAAAATAGAGCAGAATAGAGAGATAGAGAGGATACTTTTGGAAGTATCAAAGAGAGTTGGTTTTTGAGATAGAGTTGGCAGTATATTGGAGATAAGGTTCGTAAGCAACTTGCGTTATCATTCCGAAGAAGGGCGTTGAGGTTTTGCATACGGGTTAACTTTGCAAAAGGTCAAGAATTTCTTTAGTTTTGGATCATTATTATTTACAAAGTCTTTGTTATAAGTAATGATTATGATCTTGCTTATGTTATAGTTATGGTGAAGTATCATTTATTGTTTGGGTTTGTTAATGAAAAATCATAGAATATTAAGTGTAATTACATTATAGCTATAGGAGTGGAATTTTGTTTCAGAACATATTGCACACTTTTTATTATATGAAAGAAATTTACGCTTACGTTCAGAACCTAGGTATTAAGACTTATTAGTCGCTTCTCTAGGAGAGTTTAGGGAGCAATGGCTTACTATTGAAACATTAGGTTTATGACTTATTAAATAGTGTATTAATATAGTTGTAATTCTTATTTTCTGGAAGTCTTTATTTGCAAGTTGTTTATGCATTTGACTGTTTTTAGCAAAGATTGCCTGTGTTAGGTTCATGTGTAAATGGTGTTTTCTGTCCAGTTTAAATTCCAATTATTGTTGCATTATCGCTGTGTCCTATGCTATTATGTTTCCTTGGTCAGGTGTCATTGTATAACTTTATGGATGTGAGCCATTATGTGTTTGTCCAAATGGTCAACCTTTGGTTAGTAAATCGTGTATCCTTCACTTGTGGTTTGTCAGGATTTAGTATGGTTGTCTATTTCGCCATAGAGTTCTCATAGAGAGACTTTTCCTGTAGTGTCCTATGAGAGAGAGTGGCTTTCGAGTGGGAGCCATGCCCAAAGTGGGTGACAGGATAACCCGTCGAAAGTCGGATAAAAAGTGATAACCTAATAATTGATTTGGGATGGGTGAGATAAACATTAATTAAAATAATGTGCCTTGTTCATAGGTGTAGTGCTTGTACAGGGCTCATAATGTTACGAGAAGGCCTAGAATGGCAAACTTACCACCTTGTCTTCATGAAAGGATTGGTAGGGTCTGCATGAGACTTAATTAGAGCCAGAAGCCAAGACCTGGGAGGCTATACCATGGTATCCATCTTAAGCTATGTGATGACACTCTCTCCTTAGAGTCACTAGTGTTTGTGAGTTGAGTCACATGAATGTTTGCAGAGTCATGTATTTCTTTCATATTTGTCTTATTTTTCTTGCTTGAGGGTTTTCTACTATCTCCTAGCATGGTGGGGTGTTTCCATTTCGGGATGACATGGTTGGGTGGTATTTCCACTTCCCATCGGATGATCTAGAATGTATCTTCAAGTAAGGAAGGGCTTCATTGGAGTTCTGGGTTCGTGGTTCATGTACCAGCTCATGTTCGTGACCATTGTTCAGTTGAAACCTTGAGGTCTTGTATCAAAACCTTTATGTAACCTTGATTGCTTTGTAACGTTGTAATTTATGGTATTTTTGTAAACATGTCTTTATGGATATTGTAAAAAAAGAAATTATTGGAATGCATGTTATTTTAGTTACTAAATTCTTTTGTATATATTAAATGATTGCTTTGGAGTACTTTGAATTCTTTCATTGTGGAATTTTTATCTTAAACATTTAATTTTCCTATAAAGATAAACAATAAGTTTTTCCATTGTGTTAATATTATTTACAAAGTAATCTTCGTTGGTGACCCTTAGGAAATTCAGAAGTTAGACTTCTGCTATGTTATTAGATGTGCAATGGTTTAATTCAAGCACTTGTTCTTTTTAAAGAAAAAAATTATTTCACCCTTAGTTGCATAGATTGTGATGTTTTTCCTTTAGGGTTTCTAGCGAGGCATTACATTTGGTATCAAAGCTTAAGTTTCAACACTGGGTACTCTGGGTTTGTAGTGTGCCTATTCAACTTGACCTTTTTGCTTAGGTCTTAATGCTTGTGTTTCCCTTGTTTATCCTTGCCGTAGGTCTGAACCATTTTCTCTATATAGTGCTAGGTCATGGCTAAAAAAACTAGGGGAGGTGGCCAGTAGAGTTGGCTACAAGTGTTCGTGTTTCCGTAGATGCCTTTGTTCCCAGTTGTGAGTTGAATCTAGGAACCATGGTTACCTCAGTTGACCTTTGAGTCATTCCTTTGGGTTCATATGGAATTGTGTTGGGAATGGATTGGATATCTTCTCATAGTGCTCACATAGAATGTCGCTAGAAGACAATGGATGAGTCAAAGAGTCGAGAAATCGCTCTTGATAGTCACCCTATTCTTCAAGAGTATGCTGATGTATTTTCTTTGGATATTCCTGGTATGCCTCCAAAGCGAGACATAGACTTTCACATAGACTTGGTTCCTGGTGCATAACCTATTTCGAGAGTTGTATTCTTATTTGTTTTAGGCTTCCAGGAGTAAGCCTAGTTTTTGGGGGGAGAATGTAGTACCCCTACTCATTTGGACTCATATTTTCCTATTGGTCTTTCTCAGTGGATACATTATTGTGAATTGTTATTCAGATTTATATGACATTATTCCATGCTTAATCTGAATATGAGATTCATGATTTATTTACACTATTTCTGTACTTGTGATTTATGGCATTGTATGGTTTATTGCAATGTACTGACACTTTACCTTATTTGTGCAATGTATGTTGTGTATCTGCGAGTGTATTGGATGCAAGGGGATTATTTTCCTTCACTCGTTTCGGTGAGACAAGGAATGTCACGATTCTCCTTCATTTGTGTGTATGCTATGTTTTCTATATGGTATATATGCATGTGTGGTTCGGTGATGCAGGATATTGCAGGTACAAGTACCAGGTAGGTACGGGGTATCGTCTTCACCTAGCTTCACAGGTCTGAGCATGCCTTATATATTTTCTGATGGAAGTGGAGGAGATAATAGTTGACCCTATTTTGTTCAGTTACACTCGGGTGAGTGTCGTCAGTTAGTCGTCTTGTCAGTCGTTAACCTTCGTATTTTGTTGATAGACCTTTTATGAGAAATTGCTTGATATTGCTCAGTCTGCATGTTTAAGTAATTTTAATTACTGCATGTTATGTTTTATTTGTCTGTGAAGGGTGAAAAATTGTTGATAATGTGAATTAAATAGTGATGCGAGGATTTAACATCCTTTGTGTAGAGGTAGGTGAATTATCGAAACAATATTCAATGTTTGGTTTTCAAATTATACTAAAAGTTATACATATTTAATATGTAGATTCAAACTCAGACATATACATATACATATACATATACGCTTAGGTAATTATGAGTCATATTCAATTATGTTGATTATTCTTAATAGGATTATTTATAAGTTGGATTTTACGACGTAACGTACTATATATTGAATATTTATTGTCTTTCGTACAAAAAGAAATACATCTTTATTAAGCATCATTTTGGTTACAATAATACAATTTTTATATAATATTAGTTAAATATATTTGGTAGTTAAATAATTATGAAATCGGTCGTATATATATATATATATATATATATATAAACAATTATCATGAGAATAAATATATAAACATATTATATATATGTATATGAATCGACCATATACAAATATATAAATATGTAATTATGATATATTCTAACATATTTTTAAAAAAATTATAAATATCACTTTAATGAAAAACTGAAATATATATTTACATATATATTTAATTTATTAAATAAAAATTAATGTAAAAATATATATATATTAGTCATTAATTAAATATCTTAAAAATATAATTAAAAAAAAAAATTAAAATAATTTAAAAACTAAAAAAAATTATTATAAAGGAAGGTGGCGGGTTGTAAGTTTTAATAAAGTTTTTAAAATACTAATAAGTAGGGTGGTCGATAGTAATATCGACCACCCCCTTAATAAAAGGGAGGGGTCAGTATTACTACTGACCACCCTCCTCCCTTTGCATTATACATACCCCCCTCCGTTTTATTATACGTGCTTCCTCCCTTTTTAAATAAAGACTTCTCCATGTTGCAACATACCCGCCTAAGTAGAAAGTGGCATCGATTACTATGCAAACTTTGCCATTAAGGTATGTAATGGTAGTATTAATGTAGGGGTAGGAATTAATGTAAGGGTAGGAATTCAACGTGTATTATATAGTAATTTAACCTTGCATATTGTTAGGAAGTTATTTTTAGTAAAGTCAATTTAGTATTGAAGTCAAAAGCCACATGTACTATCTATAAATAAGGATTTAACCACATTAGTGTTGTGGTGTCATGAAATGGATAGTGAATAGCTTTACGTGGTGAACACATAGGTGTTCATATAGGATTAGGACTATTATGATGCAATTAGATCTTGAGTGGTGTCACTTAGAATCAATCCACCTCTAGTAGAGATAACCCGAAAGTAGGAAAGAGGGTAGATGACAACCCTATGTATAGACCATTGAGTTGGAAGAGAAGGGGAGGTGAGATGCAATGAAGGATTAGAGATTCATTCGCTTCGAAGGATGTATGGTAGACCTCGGGAGGGAAAGAATAGAGTGGAGGAAAAGAATAGAGTGGATGAAAAGAATAGAGTAGAGGAGAAAAATAGAGTGAAATAGAGAGATAGAGAGTATACTTTTGGAAGTATCAAAGAGAGTTGGTTTTTGAGATAGAGTTGGGAGTATATTGGAGATAAGGTTCATAAGCAAGGCGCGTTATCATTTGGCAGAAGGGCATTGAGGTTTTGCATACGGGTCAACTTTGCAAAAGGTTAGGAATTTCTTTAGTTTTGGATCATTATTATTTACAATGTCTTTGTTATAGGTAATGATTATGATCTTACTTATGTTATAGTTATGGTGAAGTATCATTTATTGTCTGGGTTAGTTAATGAAAAATCATAGAATATTAAGTGTAATTACATTATAGCTATAGGAGTGGAATTTTGTTTAAGAACATATTGCACACCTTTTATTATATGAAAGAAATTTACGCTTATGTTCAGAACCTAGGTATTAAGACTTATTAGTCGCTTCTCTAGGAGAGTTTAGGGAGTAATGGCTTACTATTAAAATGTTGTAATTCTTATTTTCTGGAAGTCTTGATTTGCAAGTTGTTTATGCATTTGACTGTTTTAATGAAAGATTGCCTGTGTTAGGTTCACATGTAAATGGTGTTTTCTGTCAAGTTTAAATTGCAATTCTTGTTGCATTATTGTTGTGTCCTATGTTATTATGTTACCTTGTTCAAGTGTTGATGTATAACTTTATGGATGTGAGCGATTGTGTGTTTGTCCAAATGGTCAACCTTTGGTTAGTAAATCATGTATCCTTCACCTGTGGTTTGTCAGGATTAGGTATGGTTGTCTGTTTCTCCATAGAGGTCTCATAGAGAGACTTTTCCTATAGTGTCCTATGAGAGAGAGTGGCTTTCAAACAGGGGCGATGCCCAAAGTGGATGACAGGATAACCTGTTGAAAGTCGGATAAAAAGTGATAACCTAATAATTGATTTGGGATGGGTGAGATAAACAATAATTAAGATAATGTGCCTCGTTCTTAGGTGTAGTGCTTGTACAAGGCTCATAATGTTATGAGAAGGCTTGGAATGGCAAACTTACCACCTTGTCTTCATGAAAGGATTGGTAGGGTCCGCATGAGACTTAATTGGAGCCGGAAACCAGGACCTAGGAGGTTGTACCATGGTATCCATCTTAAGCTATGTGATGACACTCTCTCCTTAGAGTCACTAGTGTTTGTGAGTTGAGTCACATGAATGTTTGCAGAGTCATGTATTTCTTTTGTATTTGTCTTATTTTTCTTGCTTGAGGGTTTTCTACTATCTCCTAGCACAGTGGGGTGGTTCCATTTCGGGATCACATGGTCGGGTGGTAGTGCCACTTCCCATCAGATGATCTAGAAGGTATCTTTAGGTGAGGAAGGGCTTCATTGGAGTTCTTGGTTCATGGTTCATGTACCATCTCATGTTCATGACCATTGTTCAGTTGAAACCGTGAGGGCTCGTATCAAAACCTTTATGTAACCTTGATTTCTTTATAACGTTGTAATTTATGTTATTTTTGTAAACATGTCTATGGATACTGTAAAAAAAAGAAATTATTGGAATGCATGTTATTTCAGTTACTTAATTCTTTTTGATATATTAAATGATTGCTTTGGAGTACTTAGAATTCTTTCATTGTGGAATTTTTATCTTAAACATTTAATTTTCCTATAAAGCTTAACAGTAGGTTTTTCTATGGTGTTAATATAGTTTATGAAGTAATCTTCGTTGGTGACCCTTGGGAAATTTAGAAGTTAACTTCCGCTGTGTTATTAGATGTCCAATGGTTTAATTCAAGCACTTGTTCTTTTTAAAGAAAAAAATTATTTCACCCTTAGTTGCATAGATTATGATGTTTTTCCTTTAGGGTTTTTGGTGGGGCATTACAGCCATCGAAGAAAGGAAGCACCGATGAACTTTAGAAAAGACTCATCAAAGATAGAAATTCCATCGACAAAAGATATCGAGGAAAGTGGAGATGGTTTTCATTGACAGGAAAAGGTCTACGAGGAGATAATACCATCGGTCTAACTTCTCACCGAAAGGAATGTTCTCATCAAAAGAATAAATTTGATCAGACAAAATGAGGCTGCCTTGATAAAAGATATCAATGAGGAAATAGGTTTTGAGGAGGCTAAAACACATGCCTCCGATATGCATGGTTTCACCGATGTGACTTTATCGGTGGAAGATGATAAGGGAGGATAAAGAAAGGCTTATGTGAGACAATAGATCCATTCACCAACAGAGCATGATAATTTTTATGGAAGAAGTGTTTCGGTGGAGAAAATAATGGAGGTCACCAAAGCCCGCAGTTTGTTCGACATAAAAACCCACTAGATATCAGATAGGTATCGGTGAGGAAACAGCCATAGGGACCAAATATAGTATTTCGATGAAAGAAGGATTATCGGTGGAGTTAAATTATAAAAGCCCCCTATTGTTAAAATAATTATCATTTTCATTAATACCATGGTTGCCCACAAGTCATCAAGCGGGTGTAATAGCATCCTATTTAAGATATCTGGGTTCAAATAATATTGATGAGACCCAACGATGTCTCATTGATATAGAAGGGCCATCGAAGAAAGGAAGCATCAATGAACTTCTGAAAAGACTCATCGACGATAGAAATTCCATCAACAAAAGATATCGAGGAAAGCGGAGATGGTTTTGATCGACGAGAAGGTCTATGAGGAGATAGTACCATCGGTGTAACATAGAAAGGACTCACCAAAAGGAATGTTCTCATCAAAAGAAAAATGTCGATTAGAAAAAAGAAGGCTACATCGATAAAAGATATCGATGAGGAAATAGGTTTCGAGGAGGCAAAAAGGCATGCCTCTGATACGCATGGTTTCACTAATGCGACTTTATCGATGGAAGATGACAAGGGAAGAAAAAGAAAGGCTTCAGTGAGATAATAGAGCCACTCACTGACAGGGCATGATGATTTCGATGGAAGAAGTGTTTCGGTGGAGAAAATAAAGGAGGTCAATGAAGCCCATAGTTTCTTCGACATAAAAACCCAATGGATATCAGATAGTTATTGGTGAGGAAACAGCCATAGTGACTGAATACAGTATTTCGATGAAAGAAGGATTATCTATGAAGTTAAATTATAAAAGCCCCCTATTGCTAAAAGAAATTATCATTTTCATTAATACCATGGTAGCCTACAAGTCATCAAGCGGGTGTAAAAGCATCCTATTTAAGATATCCGAGTTCAAATAATATTGATGAGACCCAACGATGTCTCATCAATATAGAAGGGCCATCGAAGAAAGGAAGAGCCGATGAACTTAGGAAAAGACTCATCGAAGATAGTAATTCCATCGACAAAAGATATCAAGGAAAGCGGAGATGGTTTTTATTGATGGGAAAAGGTCTTCGAGGAGATAGTACCCTCGGTGTAACATAAAAAGGACTCACCGAAAGGAATGTTCTCATCAAAAGAATAAAGTAGATCAAACAAAAGGAAGCTACATCAATAAAAGATATCGATGAGGAAATAGGTTTCAAGGAAGCAAAAAGGCATGCCTCCGATACGCATGGTTTCACCGATGTGATTTTATCAGTGGAGGATGATAAGGGAGGATAAAGAAAGGCTTCGGTGAGACAATAGATCCATTAACCAATAGAGCATGATGATTTCAATGGAAGAAGTGTTTCAGTGGAAAAAATAATGGAGGTCACCGAAGCCTGAGGTTTCTTTGACATAAAACCCAATGGAGAACAGATAGGTATCGGTCAGGAAACAGCCATAGTGACCGAATATAGTATTTCGGTGAAAGAAGGATACATGCATTGAGAGTGCTTATCTGTCCTAGATAATTCATGAAAGTGTCCTGGGCCATAGGAATGTGAGATAAAACCTGCATATATGTATATGTATGTAAATATATATATATATATATATATGAGGATGAGAGGCTGAATATGAGGATGGATGACTGAATCAAGGTGAGGGTCTGAAAATGAAAGTTCCCAGATAAGTATATACAAAAATTTCCTTCAATTTCTAAGTTCTTAACTCCTAGTTTCCTACATAAATATAGACCTTGCACCAGGGCCATAGTGTTGATGCCAATCGGAGAGGAAAGGGTTGCTAGTTCCTTGCCTTCCCAATTATGAACAACACATCCTATCCCTGCTTGCCCAGGGTTGCCATGGGATGCCCCATCAAAGTTTAGCTTCACCCAGCCTTCACTTGGGGGCTACCATTTGCATGCATCCCTTGATCGAAGACTTGCAATAGGACCATCTCCTACAAAGGGAGGAAAGGATAAGCCTTTCCATCTTTTTTTCATCTTTTCATCCCAATAAGTGATAGAGGCATTCTTCAATGTTCTTGATGATAGTCAGTTGTTCATGAGGTCAGTGATAGCTAACTCTATCCTGTTAATGATTCTGGGAACCTCTAGTTTTTCATTTTTAAAGAGACGTCTATTTCTCTCCTTCCATAGTTCCCACATAATGGAAGAAAGAAGATTTGTCCATAAACCTTCAAAGAGATAGCCATGCCTGAGGAGAGGCCATGCCTTGAGAATTCCAAAGATGGTGTGGAGGAAGGCTACAGACCATTCAAGTTTGTTGGTGAACTAGATCCAACATTTGTGAGCAAAGGAGCAATTAAGGAGGATATGATTGGTGTCTTCCTCGTCTGCCTCAGAAAGAGGACATATACTAGGGCCCTCATACCCCCCATTCTTCTAAATTTGTTCATAGTTAGGAGCTTGTTCTGAACTGCAAGCTAGGAGAAGATACCTGCCTTAGGCAGATAATATCTATCCCAGCAAAGTTTCAAGGGAAGCTCAGTCATAGGTCTTATAAATGATTTGGAGATGAGAGAGTACCCATCCTTGGAGTTGTATTCTCCTCTTAGGGAGCCATCCCAGACAAGCTTGTCCTCATTCTGACCTAAGGCAATGTTCCTTGATTTAAGAATTGCCATAAGTTTTTGTTTATCCCTTACTGGGATATCCTCATCTTCCTTCTCAATCCACTGCCAACCAGCCCCATCCTCTGAAGGGGAGATATAGTTGTTTAATAGGGGTCCTCTATGAGATTCAAGAAGGATACGAGTAGCACCAAAGTCATTGATATTATCCATAGCCTTATATCCACCCCATGAATCTGACTAGAAAAGAGATTTATCCCCGAACCCCAAGTTCCAAGTAAGTCTGTCTGAGATAATCCTCCTGCAGTCTAACATAAAATTCCATAGGCAGGACCCTCTAGGAGGTTTCGTTTCTCTGAAGATTTGGCTAGGATTCCCTCCATTAAGATATTTGTGGTGCAGCAAGCGAGCCCATTTGAGGTGGGGGGTTATGAACATCCTCCAGACCAACTTGGCACCCAAGGCTTTGCCCTGATCATGAAGGTTTTTAATGCCAATTCCTCCTTCTTCTTTAGGTTTGCATATGTTGTCCCAGGATATGAGTGATATTTTACGATTGTCATTAGCACATTGCCAAAAGAAAGTCTTGAGATTCTTGTTGAGCTCTGCAAGTTTAGAAGAAGATAAATGTTGACAGGAGAGCTGGTAAATGGGCATAGCTGACAAGACCGATCTAACCAAGGTTTCTCTACCTAAAGATGAAAGCCATTTTCCTTTCCAAGTGTTAATCCTAGACTTGATTTTATCCACCAAGTTGTCCCATAATTTTGAGGGTCTTCAACCCTTGTCAAGGGGAATGCCTAGGTATTTGCAAGGAAGAGTTCCTTCACTAATCTCCAGGATATTGCTGATCACTTTCCCTAAGGAGGGGTCTATGTTGAAAATAAAAACTGCAGACTTGGCCAGATTCACCTCTTGACCCAAGGCAAGCATATAGGAATTAAGGATGCCTTTGAGGGTGCCCACTTCCCTTACACTTCCCTGCCCAAAAAGCATCATGTCGTCGACAAATTGCTGGTAGGTAAAGGGAGGGAGGCTGCTGGTAATGGGGATTCCTTGGATCCCTCCTTTCTCTTTGGCCTTAGAGATGGATCTACCTAGGGCTTCAACCATGATGATGAAGAGGAAGGGGGACATAAGATCTCCTTGCCCAAGCCCTCTTGAGCTACTTATGAAACCTTCTGGGAACACATTAACCAAGACCAAGAATTTGGGGGTGGATATACATTAAAAGATTAGGTTGATCAAGGATTTGTAAAATCCAAAGGCCTCCAAGCATTTGCATAGGAAGCGCCAATCAACTTTGTTGTAAGCTTTGCTTATGTCTAATTTGACTAGCATACTTGGGGACCTCTTGAGCTAGACCGAATGAATGGCCTCTTGGGCTATAATAACCCCATCATAGATTGATCTATCTACTACGAAGCTGGTTTGTTCTTCACTAATGATAATGGGGAGAAGATTATGGAGTCTAGCTGCTAGGGTTTTGATTAAGATTTGTACAGAGTGTTGCAAAGGTCTATTGGTTTGAAGTTATTATAGCTTTTCGGATTCTCTTTTTTTGGGATCAGAGCTAAGAAGGTATTGTTGATTTCTTTCAGAATCTGACCAAAGTTCCTAATACCTTCTTAGGCATTTGTGATCTCTGTCCCCATAAAACCCCAGCATTTTTGGAAAAAGCTAGTGGGAAAGCCATCCAAGCCCGAGGCCTTGTCGGGATTCATCTTCATAAGGACAGATTTAACCTCCTCCTCAGAGAATTTCTTTGACAAGATTTTGTTGTGGTCATCATTAATGAGTTTTGGAATATTCTTGATAATATTGAGTTGTCCTCTGAGGTTGGAGCCTTCAATATTGTTTAAGATTTTATCAAAAAACCTTGTTGCCTTAGAGGCAACATCATCTGGTTTAGATAGGATGGAACCCTACCAATTCTTAATTTTAGAAATTCGATTGACCCATCGCCTCTACTTAGTACTATTGTGGAAAAACTTAGTATTTCGGTCCCCATCACTCAACCAAGTCTCCGTCGATTTTTGTTTCCAAAAGATCTCTTCATTTGAGAGTGTCTTTTCATACTCAGAGAGAAGAGCCTTTTCTTTGAGGAAGAGATGTTCATCCATCCCCTTCTCAAGAACCTCAATGTTAACATTCTTAAGATCATTTTCTATTAGGATTTTTTTATCGAAAATATTACCAAAATTAGTCTTGTTCATTCTAAGAGCTTCCTTTTGATAAGCTTTAACTTTCTTGTTATAATAAACATCTTCGAACCAGAGAAAACAAAGCTTCTCCACTAGTTCTCAATTAAGCTTAAAAAGTTATCATCTCTAAACCACATGCTCTCAAATTTGAAGGGACATTTTTTAGGGGTGTGGTCAGATAATAAGATTAGTTGGAGTGGGAAATGGCCAGATCTTACTAAAGGGAGGGGTTCTGCATTCAGGGTAAAGTTAAGCTCTGAGAGCTCTCCATGGATAAAGAACCTATCTAGTTTCTCAGCAATATTACAGAAACCAAGCCTTCTGCTGTTCCAGGTGAAGGCATTATCTACCGTCTGGATTTCCAACAGGGAGTTCCTATTGATCCAATGATTGATATATATAGCTACTGGAGGAAGTTTTTTGCTACCTCCTCTTTTGTTTGCTATCTTAGTGATAGCATTGAAATCTCCCCCAATGATGCATACATCATTTGGGAAACTTCTGAGGAAAGACTCTAGTTCCACCCACACCCTAGCCTTATCCCTATTTTCTATAGGACCATAAGCATTAATCAATTTGAATCTTAGGTTATTTTTATAACTTACTACTTCTCCTCCCATCCAAGTTTTCTTAATCTCTAAAGGTGTAAAAGAGATGAATCTAGAGTCCCAAATGATGACTAAGCCCCCTGAGGCCCCTGTTGCAGGGGAGTGCTTTAGCTGTCTAACACCTAGTTTTTTCTCAAAAAGGGCTATATCAGAGGAGTTCATTTTGGTTTCTTGGATTAACATTATATCTGGTTTAGAATCAGAGATGCAGTGCTTTAAGATGCATTGTTTGTTAGGGGCATTTAGACCCCTAACATTCCAAGTTACGATTTTCATGGCTCTGTGGGGAGGAGCTTCCCCTCCCCTACATTAAAAAGAGTAGATATTTTAGACCTGAACCTTGGCTTCTCCATCCTTTGATTAGAGCTGAGAATGCCTAGAATATTTGGGTTATCATTTTCTAAGTTATCTAATGCTACAAAGAGTTCATATGTTTCTAAGTCGACTCTAGTAACATCCACTAGATTTTTGACAAGGAGATCCCTTTGTCTTTCCAACTCCTCATCATCATAGGTTTCGTCAACCAATAGGTCCATGAGGTCATTTACTACTTCTTCCCCTACAAAATTGGCAATGGTTTTAACTTCCCTAGCCACTTGATCATTCTCAGATTCTGCAATTGGATCAAAAACAACCTTCAGAGATGGAGGGAAAACCTCTGCCTCCTCAAAGGCCTCTGTACTTGAGACTAGAGAGATTGGTTGACCCTGTAAGGATGCCAATCCTAGATCTGGGGAAAGCCTATCTAGCTCTGCTGATTGCTCAGAGGCAATTAGTTCCATTAAAGGGGGAGACCCCAAGGGACTCAACCTCTCTAGTGGAATGAGAGAGCTAGATGATGACAAATTTATCAGGCTGAGCTTCTCTTTTTGGTGGATAACCTTGTTGATTTCACCATCTTCCAGATCTCGATCCCCCAGAAGAGAGTCAGCTATAGGTGAATTTGTAGTTAGTAGTGAAGGAAGAGGGGAGCAAGAGGGATTAGCAAGGGAGCTATGAGGATATAGGTTAGAGGTAAGATGATTAGGGTTAATATCAATCTTATAGCCCTCTAGGGTAAAACCCCCTCCTTCCATGAATCTGAATGGAGTGCCATTAGACTTGAGCAATGATACAGGGAAAGGTTTCTCAGAGGGGATCTTCCTTGGCATAGAATCTTTGAAAGGACCATTATAAAAGGGTAATTCTAGGGTTAGACAATATTTATCACATTTCAGAGTTATAGGCTCTAAAGATTTAATGTTAATATTCATTTTAACGATTAAGAGCTGGTTAAAGAAGCTTAGGGCAAATTTTTTGACTTCTACAAATTTACCTATTTTGTTGCCTATTATTCTTAAAAAGTTGTTATTGTGCAATTCTATAGAGAATTTATCAAGTGAAATTTCTCTATTAACCATGTAGGAATTGAATTGAGATGGGAGAAAGAGAGGTTGCCATTCCCAGCAATCAAACCCTAGACCTTTAAATTTTAATATATCCTCATTAAGAAATGAATTTCTAAGATTATGATTACCACATTCAATAACTAAGAAATTTTTAGGAAGGATGTCAATTTTTACCTGGTTATTGAAGGAGGATGACACCTAGTTAGCAATTTCATACCTAGCCTGAGTATAATTATCAATTTCAATGATGAACCTGTTAGGAGTATCTGGGGAATTTGAAGGTAGATCCGACATAGGGTGCTTAATTTCCTTAGAACTGTGACGGCCAGAGGTTTCCATATCCTCTGATAATTTGCCTAGGGATTTTTTGTGGAGGAATGTAGTGAGTTGAAGATCTGTTTGGCTAGTTAGGTTTTACAAAACCGTCCTCCCGAAAATAATTGGAAATCCTTTTGAGGCCGTTTGGTTGCCCTAATATCCTTCTGCAGCTAACCAAATCCCAATCCTGATCCCAACCTTTGTAAAGAGGAGGGGGATCCCTAGCCGCATTAACCAAAGAGTATTTTGTTTTTGTAAAGAAGGCCTCTTGATCGCTGGTCCGTGAAATGACCTTACCAAGATCCTTAGTCCCGAAATTATTAGCCAAAATAGTGAATCGATTAACAGAACCTCTGTAATTTCCCCGTGGTGGATAAGAGCACTCGAAAGAAGATGTCAATGCATTGCATCTCTTTTTCGCACTTAGAGACATATTTTTTCAATTTATAGGTCTCTAATTGTTGTAGTTCTTGTGGAATATTAATTTTAATAAATAATGTACAAAATTGTTAGTTATAGATTTCAAGGCTGTCTCCAATTATTTTGGCTATAATTATATGAGTTGTATATCACTAGATGCACACTTTTATTTTCTACTAATAATATATTAGTTAGATATTTCTGGGAATTTGACAAATTACAATGTCAAATATTTATCTTAGTACAATATTTTTTATTGTTAGTAGCATAATTTTTGTGAATGTGAAAAATAGTGTTTCATAAATCAGGATAGGAATCCACTCATTTTTACCTAATACATTAAAGGAGAGAGAGAGCTCAAGAGATCTAACCTCAATTCTATTAGGAAAAGGGCTTACTGCAAATTGGATTCTTCTCTCCCTTTTTGATTAGTTGAGGATGCAATTGGAATTATGTAATTTGAATGATAGATCTATAGGGTAAATGAACTTGGAATTTGTCATAAATTAATATAAACAAAAAGCTATAGGTATAATATACAAAAACATAGCTAGATATGGTAGAAGGAATATAGAGGAACATGTGCCTAAAAAATGGCTTGAAAGTGCTTGAATTTAATTTAAATTGAACTTAAAATAAAATTAACTGAATTGGAAAATATTGCCTTCTGAGGACAATGCTAAATCTAAATTGGAATGCTTGAATTGAAACTTGATACCTCGATGGATCTTTCTTTGAAGTCTTCATTTATATGTTGATAATGTGACATAGAATGTCTTCAAAATATGTTAATCATGGATGCCATCACAAATGCTTGAAATCTGATCTTGACCTCTCCTTCATTGCCTTGATGATTCTTGATTGCTTGCTCACTTGAATGTCCAAAAATGTAATTGAATTCCAACTCATGAGGTTGATAGAGCTTGATAGATGATACAAAATGAGGGGGTTCAGCTTCCTGTTATACTTAACTACACCAAATGTGGTTTAAATTTTGGAGTAGTACAACATGGAGAATGTTTTCTCACCTCCAAAATGTGACCATTTTAGGGTCCAAATTTGAACCCCTTTTGGGAGGACCATGGTGCCTAGGGTGTCCTGGTCTTGGGACCATGACATCTAAGACATCAAAGTCATTCCGATAAGGGCTAAAATTTGAACAGTGTCGCACAGGGATAGAAAAGATGCATATTTTAAATAGGTGTGAAATGAATCTAAGAAAAGTCAAAGCATAGAAGGTCATAATGCAAAAGTGAGCCCTAGGTGAGAATGATATTATATAGGGATACAATTTATGATGCTACATCTAGCCCCCAGTTTAGCTAGAATATGAGCCTGCACTCATACTCTTGGTAAAGTATAGAATAGCATTAAAACACTTTCATCGAGATATTAAAGAGGCAAGACACACCAAGCCCCTGAGTACTGGTGGTCTTATAAATCTAATATCAAGATAACAAGAGCAATACATGAAGAGAAAAGAGAACATGAATATACTAGCCTAGTAAGGCTTATGCTTACTATGATTCATGAAGAGAAATTTTGAATTGAAAAATCAATGCAAATGATGAAAAAGCAAAAGACTTAGTTTGCAAAGTAAATTGAATTGAAAGAAAAAAGTGTACTGTAACATGTACCAAACATGTCATGGCATGTGATCAAAAGTGTACAAACTAAGTCTCATGGTTTGTGCACAAAGTGTAATAATGAGCATAGTGTATGCCCCATACTAAATTGATTGCATATGCCTTATTGAGATAAATAGCTTTAAGGTAGAATACATGCATCCTTAAATAACATGTTACTACAATAAAATGCCTCCAAGCAAGGAAAAATCAAGGTCAATAGTCAAAAAATAAGGAGAAAACACATAAGGGATGATCCACTAATTGGGGTCAATATGTGGTTTTGATAAATTATGTATATAAAGTATGATTGTATTGAATTGACCTCATTCCCAAAAGGTAGTGGAACTATGAGCACAATGGAAGAAGAGCACATAAGATGAACAAACAAAAAAAAATTTGGTCAACATAGTAGAGACCAAAAAGTGATCTCAATGCTTTGCATTGTCCCTAAGTAGACAACACAAAAGTACATTTACGAACAATAGAACATGTACGACATAAGATTGATACAACATATAGAAAATTTGAGATACAAATAGAGGAATATTATGACAAATTAAGCCTCTTTATTACCTTATGACAACCAATAAATAAGGGTAATTCTAAGATTGATACAACATATAGAACATGTACGACATAAGATTGATACAACATATAGAAAATTTGAGATACAACATATAGAACATGTACGACATAAGATTGATACAACATATAGAACATGTACGACATAAGATTGATACAACATATAGAACATGTACGACATAAGATTGATACAACATATAGAAAATTTGAGATACAAATAGAGGAATATTATGACAAATTAAGCCTCTTTATTACCTTATTACCTTATTACCTTATTACCTTATGACAACATTATGGGGGAAGAAAATTACATACAAGAAAAGACACATCAGAGTCTACTGTAAAAGCAAAGCTATTCAAGTAAATAGTCTAGCCTCCAATATTGATTAACATCACTTAGGGATAGTGGACAAGATGCAAGAGGAGAAACAATGATCATGATAGATAGAGCTACTGCAACTTATAAACAAGGACCATACTTTAATGATGAGTCACATTTTTTGTCACCAGGAGCTAGGGTTAATGATTTTGAAAATTATGCATATAGTTCATAATTAATCTCAATAACCTCATACATATGATTAGAATAATTAGAATCAACATAAATATCATCATATAAATTAATCAGAATAAGATTTGTAACACGAATAGACAATTTTATCTTTTGACATGGTGGATTGTGTTGAACTTCCTTCATAGGGTTAGGTAAAGGTTGGAAAAATGGGACCAAGTCAACATTTGGCGTCTTTGGGGAGGAATTGGCTTGAGAGTAAATTTCATGAGCTTTGGCATGGTGTCTTCATCAACATTGTCTTTCACTATAATTTCTCTTAATTCAACTGAAAACTTGTGAAGGTTAAGGATAAATCAACATAGGTTTATTTTCTTCCCCTAGAGGGGGAGGAAAAAAAGAAACCTCACTAGGCTAAGAGATACAAGTTGTTTGGAATTTTCCTTTATATGATGTAGGGTGTGGGACCACAACATATAGAGGAGGAACAAAAGGAGTAAGAAAAATTTTAGGTCTAGAATGAGAAGGAGGAATATCCATAGGAGAAGGACCTTATAGGTTTACTCAAGCCTAATATCATCTCATTTTTCCATTTTTTATAGGTTTATATTTAACTGTAATGTTATAGGTTGGTAAATGCTATGATTAATCATGATAATGTGCCCATTATCGGGGAACTTAAAACACTTATATATGTTAGAAGCGATAGCTTAGATATAAAAGAGTGAAGGATGTTCCAACTTAACATGAAATTGATTGGAGGTGGCATGATATCAAAGGTAACATCTAAGTGCTTAGTACAAAGATAAAATAGAAGAGTGATAGAACCTATAGTAGTACAAGTGAAACCATCATGCACCTTAATCATAACATCTAATTTTTTGTATGTTTTTTGATGCAATTGTTGAGTAAAGAGACGTTCTTCACTAATAACATTTACCATACATACTGGATCAATGAGAACTCCTCATGAGATCTTTCCTATAATCTTTATAGTGATGCGCAATGGTCCATTGGGTGATTCAATAGTCTCCCTAGGATAAAAGGTAATGTATGGTTCAAGTTCTGATTTGGATTGTTCAATAAGGTTAACAACATTGTTAGACTCTATTAGTAGAATGAGAAGATAAAGGATTAGTAAATATTTACAAATTTTGATTAGGAGGTGCCATGGATTTTTTTCCTTTATCATTCAAACCCTCAGTGGATATGGTATTGGAATCAATAAGGTCTTGAAACTTATGCCTCAATTTGTAACACTTTTCAATATCATGGCTGACTTGACAATGGTATTGGAAAAAAGATATATTCAAAAGAAGTTGGTAAAGGCTAAGGGGTGTCTATAGGTTTTATGAGATGAAGTTGCAAGATATTAAAATTCAACAATCTAAGAATTATACTATCTAACGATTCAAAAAAAGGAGTTAATTATTTTCTAAAGTATGATGATAAATCGGCCACACCTAGTGTTGTGGCTATCACTTGTGCATTTATATGATTAAAAGATTTGTCATTGACCTTAATAAAGCCTTTGTTTTATTTTTGAAACGTGTTGAATGATTTTTAGAGCATTGTCATTCTTATCAAATGGAACCATTACAAAAGAGGATTCCAAAGTTAAATTATTTGAAGCTAATAGTTATGAAGTGCTACACACAATTGTGTGAAAGATGAAAATTGAAAAAATAGAAGATTATCTCTAATATCCTTTTGTAAGTTAGTAATAAATTATTTTATTTTAACCCTCAGGAATAGAACAAGAAATTTATGAATCAAAATATTTATATCTACCAATGAAATCAGTCACCTTTTCTTTAACTCCTTTATTTCAATGAATCAAATCATTCAAAGTAATTTTAGGACCAATGCTATTTTAAACTTGTTGAATGAATTTATTAGCCAATTATAAAAAAGAAGTGATAGAAAAAGGAGGGAAAGAGAAATACCATTGCAAATCTTTATCTTTAAAAGTGCAAGTAAACATTTTTGTCATGAGTCTATGATCATGAGAGAAATCACTACACAGTGTTTTAAATGTTTTCACATGAGTCAAGTGGTCACCTTTTCCATTATATGACTCCAATTGGGGTTTTTCTACATTCTTAGGAGCAACCACACAAACCACATCATTGGATAGTGGGATAGATACATCATATGTGGAGAAATTGAACTTAGATTGGGTAAAAGAAGCCAATTGTTGTTGTAAGAATGAGACACTTTGAGCTAGTTTATTGATAGTGGCTTCCATGGATGAGTTAGAATTAGATATGTTGGATTTTGATGGAGGTGTAATATTGTGATAGGTGGATAGAGGTTGAGAATAAGGATTTGAAACATTATGGTATGTTGGTAAATGAGATGGTTGGGAAACAAATGGAAGACTAAAGAAAGGAGGTGTGTGGGATTGTTAATTAATAGGATTAATATTTTGTGTAGAGGTAGTTCTGATAGAAGATGTATATGTGGACACATTAGACAAATATGTAGGCATAGGAATGGAAGGCTCAACTTGTTTTATATTATTAAAGGATACAAGAGTTTCAATAAATTTTTTTATTGGAATAAAATTGGTATCAACAATATGAGGAATGCCACCCAACACTTCCACACCATTTTCATAATTTTGAACCATTATCTTCAACCCTTCAATCAAGGGGATTTCCTCAGTATTTAGGTGTTCTTCACCCATCCATTGTTGAAGTTTATGTAACTCATGGTGAAACTTCCTAATTGGTCAATAGTAATCCTATTTAATGAGCCATCCTCATCACAAGAAGTCAAAGGGAAATTGTTTTCCATAATGTTAGGAATGTCTTGTGTGGGGTTTGAGGATTCACCCAAGTTCCCATTGAATAGGTTATTCAACAAAGACTCACACCCCTTAGTGTTTAAACTTTGGGAAGCCAAAAGTCTATAAATTCTTCTCATTGGGGTGTTGAATGTAGGTGAAAGGGTAAACAAATTCATTTTCAAAGAATGAAAATTTAAGTAGATAGACTTGAAATGTAGGCTAAATAGGTGATTAAACAATGCGATTTCCTTATAAAATGGTTGATTAACCAATATGATGATTCTAAATAAATGATAAATATGATAATTAAATGCTTCTAAATTTGAAAATAACATGTAATAATAATCAAATTTGATCATACATATTAAAAAATATGCAACCCACAAGTCATTTTTATCAAAATAAACTAGGGTTTTATGATTTGACCTATTGAATTAATGTAAATTAAGTGCATAAATGACATTTTCCAAAAATGGGTCTTAATATAAATTGATTAAATGCATACAAATATTATTTGAAATAAAATAAAACAAAGTTAATGCAAGCATAATATTAAGTTCATCAAAATGTGAAGTTTGGAAATAGGGTTTCACAAGCTAGGCTAGGAATACACTTATTTCCACAAAATACAATAAAGCGGAGATAAAAATCAAGATATCTAGCCTCAATTATATTAGAAAAAGGGTTGAATGCAAATTGGATTCTACTTTCCCTTTTGATTAGTTGAGGATGCAATTGAAATGATGTAATTCGAAAGGTAGATCTTTGGGTAAATGATTAGAATTTGACATAAACTAATATAAACAACAAGATAAATGTACAGTATGTAGACACAAGACTAGATTAGGAAGAAGGAATAGAGAGAAACATGTGCCTAAAAATTTGGCTCAAAATTGTAGGACTGGGATGCAAAAATTGACTTGGTCCCAATCTATTAGATGTAGACAAACATGGAACTTTTAGAATCAGAATGTCACTTAGAATTTGTTTCCCAAAGCTCTCCATAAATTTGTAAGACTAGGATGCAAACATCAACCTGGTCCTCTAATTTTCGCTCTTGCAAAACTTAGATCTAATCATTGTCAAATTATTTATAAAAATATTTTTCTGTAGCTCCCAAATTTGTTGCCTAGGTCAAACCCTAGTTTTGGAGTTAACCCTTGAAATGAACTTAAATAAAACTTGGAATGGACTAAATTGGAAAATCTTGCATTTTGAGGGCAATGCTAAATCTAAATTGAAATGCTTAAATTAGAATTTGATGCCTTGATGAATCTTGCATTGAAGTCTCCATGCATAAGTTGATAATGCCATGTCAAATATCTTCATAATGTATTGATCATAGATTCCATGATGAATGCTTGAAATGTGAACTTGACCTCTCCTTCACTTCCTTGATGATGCTTGATTGCTTTCTCACTTGAGTTGAGAAAAATGCAATTGAATTCAAACTTTAGAGATTGATAGAGCTTGATAGAGGATATAAAATGAGGGGTTAGGTTTCTTTTTATACCTAACTACACCAAATGAGTTTAAATTTTGGAGCACGCCAGCACAAATAATGTTTTCCTACCGCAAAAATGTGACCATTGAAGGGTCCAAATTTGGGCCCCGTTTGGGAGGACCATGGTGCCTAGGGTGTCTTGGTCCTAGCAATAAGGGCTCAAAATTGAACGGTGTCTAGCAAGGTCATAAAAGATGCAGATTTTAGATGGGTGTGAGTAGAATCAAAGCGAAGTCAAAACATAAAAGGCTAAAATGAAGAAGTGAGGCATAGGTGAGGATGAAATTGTAAGGTATACAATTTATGAAACTACAATTATATTCCAATGTAAGCAATCATTATGTAGACTTTTAGCTTAAATGGATAACTAGTTTTTAACATGAACCTTAGAAGGTCTAGTTAAATATTTTTTAGTCACATTGAAGATTAATTTTACATTTCACAAGAATTTTTTGATATTGGGACCTTGAGCATTAACATTGTAATGAAATAAGACACTAGTGATGTCTCTCTTAGTCTTTCATATTTTTCAAATGCCACCCTTCATCATAATTTAAATAATTTATACATAATCATGGTCTAACATCAACATTGCAGGTTGACTTATATTGTCATTTGTCTCTTGTCCTTATATTTATTTTTAGAATTTATTTACTACACCTAGATGTCCTATGTGCTTCTCATTTG
>NC_081405.1:249634972-249819972 GCF_030272615.1 Cryptomeria japonica
CCAAATTGTAACTGAACATCCATCACGTCACCATTAAGCTAGTTCATGTGAAACTAGTGAACTTGATAGTCGTGTCTTTCAATCATACAGAAACAGATAGTCTAGATGAACCTAAGGTTAAGTTGGAAAGCAAAAACACAAAGGATTTATTTCTTTCTTGTCAATCAGCTTTAATGCTTCCCTACCCTGCAAGTTATCTTGACCACTAAGTACACCCAGAATGAGACCACGAGACGAAAAAAATAAAGATTTTAACCTCACCCCACCATCCCACAATTTAACCTTTGGTTAAAATTTAACCTTCCCGGTATTGTCGGATATGTACCACCTTTCCTTATTCTCATCGTCATCTCGCAAGTTAACTGGTGATCACTATTTAGGACTACATAGGATCGTGAAGCCTTTCAAGCCTATCAGCAATCCTTCATACCACTCTCCCTCTGTGCAAACTTTGACTCTTCCATTTGTCATGTGGGGTTGTGGGAAACCACTAGCCTTCACATACATTTCCTCTTGCCATCCTACAATCTATTAAGATTGCAAACTGCTACCACCCATGGGGCTACAAGAACAGCTTAAGTCATTTGAGAAACATATGAACTAAGGATAAAGGGTAAAATTTGAGAAAATGAAACTCGTCAAAAGGTAAAATCGAACAAAATGGGCTAGTTACTTTATGAAACGACAAGGCTTGATACCTAAAATAGTTGTCACTAGATATTGTCAGGCAATGACAAATTAGAAGAAAAGAAAGACACAAAGGGCTAAAGACCCTTATAACCAGACTTACAAAATGTTTACTTTCCCTAATAGCTCTCAAAGGGAAGATATTGCAGTGTCAGAAAGACTAGAGAAAAATTGACAATCCTAACACCCTGCTAGATATTTTTTATCTTCTTGAAGAGATCCCTAAGGTTATAAATGTTGTGGATCTAAAAATCTTGGTGAAACCAGTCTCTATTCATGAAGTTAAAGGTGTAGTATTTTCCTTTGGAGCCTATACAACTCCTGTGCTATATGCTTTCATGCATGTATACCATCTTTCAAGAGTTTTGGGACATGTTATAATTTGATCTTTATAATGTGGTTAGAGATTTTTCCGACCAGGTCAGTTGCTAAAGTGAATTCTACTTTTATTGCCTTAACCATGACCTAATCAGTTTTCTTCCATGAGAGATTACAGACCTATAAGCTTATGCAATACTTTATATAAGATTATTTCTAAGCTTCTAGTAGATAGATTGACTTTTCCTAATAAAAAAGGATTTGTAAAAGGAAGACATATTTTGGATGTTGCTCTCACTATGCATAAATTAATCAATTAAATGGAATTAAATATGAAACATAGGATAATGTTAAAACTTGATATTTCAAAAGCTTATGATAGAGTCTCTTGGCCTTTCTTAATAGAGGTGCTTAAAAAATATGGATTCAAAGGAAGATTTTTGAAAATGTTAATTGAAAGTATATCTACTCCCTCTTATTCTAAGTTGGTCAATGGATCTCCCCATGGATACTTCTTTTGTGATAGAGGCTTGAGATAGGGTGACCCCTGTCCCCTTACCTTTTTCATAATTATTGATGAGTTTTTGGGAAGAAATATTCTGAAATACCTTGATCTCAATTTTTTAAAAGAGGTTAAAGTTGCTTCATCTTTGGCTTTGTCCTCTCATCAATATTTTGTGTATTGTACCATTATTTTTAGTAAGCCTCTATCATTGAAGAAAAGTGATGGAAGGACATATTGAATGACCATGTGGAGGCGTCAAGACAATATATGAATTACAATAAAAGTAAACTTTATCTTTCCAAAGTGGATCCCTTTATCAAAATAAAAATAATAAATATTCTTTAATGCCAATATGTTGATCTCCCAACCTCACAACTAAACTTACCTCTCATCTCAAAGAAACCAAGAAATAATTATTGGAGTCATATTATTGAAAGAATTTTAAAAAGACCTGATAGGTGGCAAGACAACTTCTTAGCCAGGTGGAGAAACTATAACTTCTTAAGGCTTCTTTGCATAATATTCGAGTATATTGTTTGTCTCTTTTTAATAGTACTATTTTCCTTGCTAATAAAATTGAACAAATTCAAATTAAATTTATTGAGATTGAGATGAAGGAAAGGTAAACAATTGCCCTCATGAGTTGGGATAAGGTATGTCAGCCTAAGAAGTATTGTGGTCTTAAGATAAGAAATATTAAATTATTTAACAAATCCCTTTTGGCAAAAATTGATTGGAAAATTGTTGAAGGGGCCCAGGACTAGGTAAATATCATATAAGCCAAATATTTAGGTAATGGACATCCTAGTCAATTCCTTTGTGAAACCAATATTCCCAATGGTTTTACTATCTAGAATAAACTATTAGAAGTAAAAAATGTTGTTAGGCAAGGAATAAGGAAGCTTATAGTGAATGGTAAGAAAACTATGTTTTTGGAAGATGTGTGAAAAAACAATATTGATCTTTCTTCAGTTAGTTCCTTAAACCTTTTAATATGACTTTTGGTTAGCTTAAATGGGAAATTTATTTTTAAATATGTTAAATGGAAAGGGAATCAACCTACTTGGAAATATTCTAGGTAGTGCAGTTGTTGAGTTACAAAAGACTAAGAGAAAGTGAGGAATATAGATGGGAGACTGATTTGAATATTATTTAATAGTAGTTGGGAATTGTTGCTTCTTTATGAAAGACAAAGGAGATGAGTGGATTTAGAAGTACCTCCCTTTGGAAAATTTCTCTACTTAATCTACTAATTCATCTCTTGAAAATGCTCCCCAAGTTTCTTTCAAATGTGGTCAAGTTTGGATTTCCAAACTCACTCCTAAAGTTAATTGTCTCTGGGGAATTGAGGCCAAACATAATATTCTCACTATAGATAATTTGAATAGAATAGATTTTTTATTAATAGTGTTCCTTGTGTTGTGTTGATTCTATAAGAATTGAACATTTACTATTTCATTACACTTATGCATGGGAAGTTTTGTCTATTATTTTTTCATCCCTTACTATGTGTTGGGTATTTCTTGGAAATTTAAGAGAGTTCTTGGAAAACTGGCAACACTGCCTATTTTGTCATCCCATTGTTATGGACTTCTGGAGACAAATTCCCCCATTTGTGTCATGGGGCCTATTGAAGAGAGAAGCAATTGTATCTTCAAGGACCAAGCTAGGAATACAATGGAGCCTTTTATGTCCACCAAAAAAAACATTCAAGAGAACATCAATGTTGCTTTGTATGGGTATTCTAAAAGAATACCAACCTATAAGGAACTTAGGATCAAATAGCAATGAGGAATAAAACATGATTTGACTAAAATAAATTAGTCAAATATCCTAAATAGGAAAATAAGTAGATGGCATCCCCTTGATGAAGGTTGGGTAAAATGTAACTTCTATGGATACTCTAAGTGGAAACCTCCAGTATCTCTCATGTGAGTGGAGTTATTACTAAGAGAAAAGAGAGAATAATGGAAATATTTGGCAATAGTATAGGAAGAGGCTCCAATAATAGGGTTGAAATTGTTGCTACTTGGTGGTGGATAAAAAGGCTAAAAGCATTGAACTTTCAAAAAATTATCTTGGAAGGCAATTCTAAATATATTTTCTCTAGTTTAGATAGAGAAGTTGCTACTTGTTAGGATACTAGAATAATGATGGAAGAAAGTAAGACCTTACTTAGGAGTTTCCTTCATTCCAAAGTGCAATTTTTTTTTAGGGAAAACAATAATGCTGTGGTTGAGATGTCCAATGTGTCCCTATATTACAATGAATTGAACTATATGCATTATAGTCAATGTTCTATAAGATTGAAGGAAATACTAAGCAAACAAAGACCACAACTATGTCAATCTACGATTTAAAAATAAATATTTTATTTATGAAATGGGTTGAACATTATGTTTGTTACCTGAAAATGATCATGAGATTAATGGATTTGATGGTGTTTCATATTGACATGAGTGACAATGAAAGGTATATGGTTGCTAATAAATTTTAAATCCGTAGAACAATAACTTATTTAATGCAAATTCTCTCACTTAGATTTGTGATGATGGCCATATGAGGAAAGGACATGTTGGGAAAGGTGATGTACGTATAATTAAGTCAAATACTCATGTGAATTTTATGAAATGAGTACTATGTTAATAATTTCTCAAAAAAGGAAAGTTCAGGCTAAAATACCTAAAAGTCAGATTTGTGTATTTCTAATGACTCATCCCAATTTTGGTTTTCAAAATTATTAGATAAATTTATTAATTCTTAGTCTTAAGGATAGAGTCAAGGAAGAAAACATGGCAAGAGCTATGAAGAGGTTGGAGCCAATGGAAGGGAGACCTTTGGAAGCTCTTTAATGATGTCATTTTGGTTCCCTTCTTCAAAGTCATGTAGGGATACAATTGTATTCTAACCCTAAAATTCTACAATTCATGGTCGAATGGGGAGGTTTCAATAGGGAGCATTAAACTTAAGGTGACCTTGAAGTTAATTTTTGAGGTGATGGGTCTTCACTACAAAGGCTTAAGCATTGTAAAGAAGAGCTTAGGAGAACACACATAGTTCATCAAAAAATTCTTTGAAGAGCATGAAAAATTAAGATTACAAAATTGGTATGATAAATCCAGTGTTCCTCATCCCTACATTGTGGTTAGCTTACATGTTCCCCATTTTGAATCATGTTAGGCATAAAGAGTTTATAATTTTATAAATATGCCTTTGTATCTTTTCTCCTCTCTATGTAAAAAACACTAAAAATGGGGGCTCCCCTCCTCTGTACCAAGGTCTTGTCCTAGCCCTATATGAGCATGTGTTTGCTATGACTCCATAAGGTAATAGATTGTTAAGCCAAAATGTTAACCCTCTCAAATCCTATAGCTCGGTAAAAATTGATTTAATTAAGAGTAAACCCCATTCCCTATGAAAATTTTTTGTCTCTTGGAAGAAAAAAGACAAGCCTAGCAATAACCCCATTGTGTCTACTAAAGAAACAAACCTCCTCAAAGCCACACCCCAAAAAAGGAAAATTCTTTTCTACAAAAATTGGTAACCTAAGGCTAGGACATTAGACCTTAAATCCTCCAAACCCAAAACAATTGTTATTGATATTGAAGACCGTGACCAAGAAAATAGAGAGGAGTACAACATGTAGGGGACTACTAAATAGGATACTAGCATAGGTGAGAGGTGATAATGAAGCATGATCAACTTTCTCTGACGAAGGATCAAGAACCTCAAAAGCATCTATAACCTCATCTAAAATTTCAAAAAACTCCAAAGGTTCACAAACATGGGTTATTTGTTCAAAAGAATGAAGGCGTACTTTGAAATCAGAAAGAGGAGCATGGAGAGATGGTGGAGCATCATGATCACCATGTACCTCCTCAATTTTATTCCAAAGAGCATGACACCGCATGAAATCAACAAGTGACTCCAAAATGTCTTCATCTATGTATATATAAAGGCTTTATCCCTATGACCTTTCCCAATAAGATTCTCCCTAGGTGTGTCCGGAATAGGAATACAATTATACAAAAAAGGCAAGAAATCATGTTCATTAAGATAAGTGATAATAAAATCATGTCATTGTTGATAATTCTCCTCTCCAAAGTAAATGAAAAACACATTTTGACAATAAAAATTCTTTACAATATGAGAGATAATGCCATCACAAATATAGATTAAAAAAAATAGCCTACACGACAAAAACTAACTAAAAAGCCTACTAAAAAACCTGATTTTAGCAAAATACCTGTTGAGGCCGAATGACGATGAACAATAAATTTGGTGGATGAATCATGCCATATCCATGATCAACTCAACTACACACAAGCTTCAACACACACCAACGATCACTCAATCTTCATACACCAACAATTAAGCGATCTCCATGGGTACGTTGCAGCAAGTGCCAAATCACCATACTTATGAGTGCTTTCTCATTCCAAGTGCGGAGGTGCAAGCTTTATAAATTGCTAAGTTCCCCAACACGCAGCCAACATGGGATCCTATCTTGGTAGACTCCCACTCCACAAGATGGAAAGCGCCAATGCAATGGCGCTATAAGCACTCCCTCGCAGAAGGAATTTGTTCCCTACAAAGAGCTTCAACAACCAATGCCCCACATGGGTAATAAATAAGTGCCTGGCCAATGAACACCACTTAGGCGACCGGATCCACAAAATAGAAATGCACTACAGTAAATGCACACCTATCACAATATCAATGTGCTCTGCAAATTTTGGAGAGAACAAACCCGACGGCCAGATCTGATGCGAGTCCGAACAAAGGAGTCGAATCAGAGGCCAATACTATGATTCCAGACTAGATAAGTAATTACTGGCTATACTATGATGATATTTTTGGTTGATTAAGGGGTTTTTTATATGTGCTTATTGGTTAATCTGTAGCTTCTGGCTGTTTCTAGACTATCGGCCATTTCTGTTGGTTGATGCTTTGAACTGCTTCTTTATATTTGTGATTAGGACCCTTTCCCTATTCAATTAATCAAAAACTATCTTTGTAATAAATCTTCTTATAGAAAATATAGTTAGTGTCTATTAAAATCGTTTAGATATATCTATTTGTCTTTATAATAAACCTATTAGCAATTCACATTCTAATATTCAATTACACACATGTTAAATAAATTTTAGTCTTACTGAATGATATCTATTTATTTTATGATGATCCCATTTTTAAAATTAGTTCATGGTTGTTGACTTTATTAAGAAATATCTATGTATCTTTATAGCAACTCACATGCTAATTAAAATATATTTTAATAATAATACAAATGAATGGTTATTAATCTAATTGAAGTGTATCTAACTTTCTTTTATAATAAATCTTTTTATATTAATATTAATAATTGTCTTTACAATAAACATATTAGAAAAATTGACATGATAATATATGTTTTATACACACACGTGCACATGCACATAGGCACTGTGTGTATAAATGAATAATTAATATTTTTTTAAACATATCCCTTTGTCTTTTTAAAAACTTGTTTTATAATAATATTATTGAATTGTTATTAGTCTTCTTTACAAATATCTACTTGTCTTAATAACAATACTACTAAATGTCTTTATAGTAATTCTTTATATAATATTAACAAATGACTATTTTCTTTGTTGAAAGATATTTAAATCAATTATATATATATATATATATAAATAAAATCATATAACATATATGTCCTAACAAGATTTTTAATATCTACTCTCTTATATAGTAAACCTTTTATACTAATATTATTAAATGTCTTTGTAATAAACCTTTATAATATTAGTGAATAAGTATTGACATTTCCAAGAGATATCTGCTTATCTTTATAATAAATCTATTTGAACAACTTGCATGCTCATTACCACATATATATAATTGATACGCTTGTTAAAATATATCTGCTTGTCTTTATAATAAACTCTTTCATGATAAGGGTAATTATTAATTTTGAAGAGAGAACGCAGCCTTCAAATATTGCCCTTTCATCTTCCATATCCTGAACTTCCGAGCTGCTCTTTTGAAGTGAATGTAATGTGTCACTTTGTGATGGTGCATGGATCAGGCTATGGGGCTTGGTGCTGGTATAAAGTTGCAGATCTACTTCTGAAAGCCGGCCACACTGTATCTTCCCTTGACATGGCCGGCGGAGGTATAGATCCTAGAGACGCCGACACCATATCTTCTTTACAAGAGTACAATCAGCCACTCACAGACTTCTTTACAGCTCTTCCTTCAGACGAGAAAGTATGAATTTGTTCAAAGAAAGGAAAAAAATCATTTTAATTTGTTTAAGTGATTCATTTTAAATTACATTACTAGATGGGTTTTTCTAGAAAATAAATTTTCAGATGAACCGCCTCCACAAATTAAAACTTAAGCCCATCTGTGTCCATTATATCTTTATTTCCAATAGAATTCAGATCATCAAAACCATGGATGTGAACTAATTTGTAGCTGTGTGTCTGTTAAGGTTGTATTGGTTGGTCACAGCGCTGGTGGATTCAATTTGAGTTTTACCATGGAGCGTTTTCCAGATAGAATTGCTGCTGCTGTCTTTGTTACTGCCTTCATGCCCCTCAGTGGAACAACTTTCTCCGATGTGATCACTGAGGTTTGATGAATTCCCTCTCTCTATTATTTTCTGCACCACCAACAGTTATAAACTTGCAACGCTCTTTTTCTAGGTCGCATCAATAGTTGGAGACTTCGGAGACTCCACATATTACTACGGAAATGGGAAAGAAAATCCGGCCACATATTACTAGACATTTTTTATCACAGAACAGTCCTTCTTGGGTAAATCACTTAGAACAGAATCACTTCGGTAGTGTATCGGGTAGTTTTGGAATTTCAATTGAATAATTGATTTATATGGGTCTGAATGCAGGATCTAATGTTGTGGGATTCACTGGAGAGAAAGTTTCCTCTATGGCAAGAACCTCTTTTGTATACAGTTAAAAACTATGGAAGCGTTAAGAGAATATACGTTGTTGCGAAGGAAGATAAATTACTTGTGGAGGCGTACCAGAGAAAGATGATTGCAGAGAATCCTCCACAAATGGTTTACGAAATTGAAGGATCTGATCATACCATAGTGTTTTCCAAGCCTCTTCATCTGGCTGAGGTGCTCATACAAATTGCTAAGATATGTGTGTGAAAGTGAAGCAATCAGATGCAGATGGATTTTAGTAAAATTTGGGACATCTCAAAATCCTACAATAAACTTTGTCACATGTCAATTATTATATACTATTAAACTTTATCGCAGGCCAAAGTTATTAATTTTGTAGCATTGTAACGGTGAAATTATTATACTATGTTTGACAAGAACAAATATACAGCAATTACGTTTTGACAATTTTTTAAATATACATAGGGATCATTGATTCTGCAGCGGTATTTTTTAATTATCTTGGAATTACTAAGTAAAATTTTATATCAAATATGGTTCCTGCAATTTTGGTTAATTAATTTTCTAAAAGATAAAAAATAGTTGACAGTCTATTTTCAATTAAAAATATAAAAAAGATGTATGAAAAATGTATTGTTTACAATCAACATAAAATTCAATTGCTAAATCTAATAGAACCAAGCAACATCTTGGTTTAATCCATATAGATTTGTATGATTCTTTGGAAACTTATTTGAAAATCTAAGTATTTCATATTGTATAAATGAAGGAATCAGATGTAGATGGATTTTTAGTAAAGTTTGTGAAATCAAAGAATAGACTCTGTCACTTGTCAAAGTTCTTAATATTGTAAATTGAAACGATGGAATTATTATACTATTTTGACAACAAGTATACAGTATTAATATCTGACAATTTTGTAATATCTATTGGATTTATTAATTGTATATATTAAATATTATAGGTTGGTTATTATAGAATATGTATGTTATAATGTTATTTACCTTTTGAAACTCCATATATTAGATATCCTCTTATTTATTAACTCAGTCAGAAACTTTTGTATGATTTGTTGTGTAATCAACATATCACTATTATTATTATTTGTTTGCCTTCACCAAATATCAAAATTAGATTACAGACCTATAAGAAATGAGAAAACTTAACATGAAAATGATTTCAGACTACATTAAAAAGTACAAAAACAAAATGCCGTATAAGCAGAAATATGTAGCAACAGAGGGAGATTGTGTACACGCTTGAAAAGAAAGAAGTGATTTTCTTTCCAAAGGCTCAAGACAAAATTTTAAAGAAATTTCTATAAATGAATACATCGTTTATTTCTTCAAATGAGACACACAGAACGAGATCTTTATATTCAATAGACAATATACATAATTACAAAAGATGCACTTGTCACTTCTAATAAAGAATGCAAATTTAAGAATTTTTATTTATCTATTTTATGACATTTACAATGTACCTATATATAAAACTAGTGAACATTATTTTTTATGGTTATAATGCTTAAAATACATAGAGGTTTGGGTTTTTTTTCAAGGGCTTCTTTTTTTTGCCTGTTTGGTAGGTTGAGAACTTGTTGTGGAGTGTCCTTTTTGTTGTCAAGTTGGTTGGTTGGGGGTGACAACTACCTATAGTGTCTGGGTCCTGCAATGGAGTTTGGGTTTCCATGTTCCATGTTAGGCTTGGTAGGGGTTTGTCTCTTTCTTATGGCTCTAAGGGTTGTGAATGTTTTGGCTTTTAGAGCCTCTATTTATGCTAGGAGTAAGGTCTTGTTTGGGAAGATGTTTTCTCTTCATATGACTCTACAATAATCGATCTGTTTATGTTTGATGGTGAAAGATCATCACAAGGTGAGTCTATTTGTTGGGATTTCCTGTGTTTGTCATGTTGTGGAGATTTGCAAGTAGTTGATGTCCTCTGTGTCACTCTAGCAATTTCCCTTCATACAACTCTTCCTCTCTATGGCTCTCATATGTTTAGTTTAATGGATTCTTGTCTTTTTAGGACTCTTTTGATTATTATGATCTTCAAAGGTGGATGTGGGGATATTTGGTGGTGCATGCCCTTGTTGTTCTATGGTAACATCTCTTCTCGTCTTCCTTTTATTGGGGTTCCTATTTGGGTTATTTACAAATCTGGGTCACCTTTTTTGGGAATTTTTTATTAGTCTTTCTCATGGAAGGGCTCATGTTTGTTTTCTTTTATTCTGAATCTTACTATCCTACAATTGAGGGATTTGTTAAGGTGGGCTCTGTTGTAGGCTTACCCTCTGTTTATCATCCTGCAGAGGTGGACTTTTTCCTAAAGCATTAGGTTAAACTCTTGAAAGGTTTTTTGATCTGGGTCCTTTAGTGTGGATTTATTAAGTATTGTTTTGAGGTGGAGACCTATCTTCTACCATATTTCTCTTCTAAGTCTCCTATTGAGGTGGGATTTACTCCTTTGGGTGTAGTTGACGTCTATAATATTGTTATTCCCCTTATTGGTGTTGTGGTTTATGTTGAAGATTTGATTGTTGTTGAGCCTATGGAGGTGGCTTCTACAGTAAAGTTTGTTGGTTGGATAACTATATGTAAAATGATATTCAATGGTTATATTGTCAATGGCTACATTAGCAATGGTTGGCATCTATATGATGCCAGTAATCCAATAGAGGTAGATTTTGAGATGTATGCATTGGACAACAAGTTGGTTTGAGGTCAAAAGTCCTAGAGAGGTGGATTTGGTAAAAAAGAATGTTATGTTTTTAGAAGTGATTAAAAAAATTGAGAATGCAAAGACCTTGTTTTATGTTTTTAGGGACTTTAGTATTACATTTACCAAGTACAATGTCACTAATATTGTGGAGTATTTTCTAGTGTAGCATAAAACATTATATCTACATACATTTTTTTCCTCACGTAGACCTCAATTTGGTGTTTTGTCTTTTGATGCCTGATGCCTATTTTGATTATGCTCAGACCCTTCAAAAATATGTATTTCTAGCTTCTTTATTGTCTCTACCCCAAAGATGAGTCCTAATTCTCAGGAACATGGCACCACACTACCCTGGTCCTCTCAATTAAGGCCCAATTTTGGTCCTCACAATAGTCACATCAAGTGAGTGGGAATTTAGATCTCCATGTTGGAAAACGCTGAAAATTCAAATAGTTTTTGGATGGTCAAGTATAAAAGGAGGTCTACTCCTCTCATTTGAAACCTAACCTAACTTTTGGGGACTTCATTGAAGATTTCAAATTCAATTCAAGTGTGAAAGAAATCAAGAATTCATCAAGCATTGAAGAATAAGTTTAGTCAAGTTCAAACATTCAAGATGGCATCCATGATAAACTTTCTATAAAGATATTAAAAATTAAACCCTAAAAACCTTGTGTGAAGATTCAGACAATCTTCATCAAGGTATACATTTCAATTATGAGCATTCAATTCAGATCTAGCCTTTCCCTTAAAATAAAAACATTTTATAGCTATTCAATTCTACTTCCATTATAATTATTATTTCAATTTCAAGGCTAATTCCTAAACCAAGGCTTGCCTTAATCCATTTTCTTCTCTTTCTCTATGTAGGAATTTGACTCAAGAGTTGTAGTTAGATATTTTGACAAAGTTGATGATGATGAATTGTTTCAGATTTCAATAGAGTGAAAAGAAGAGGATCGAGGCCACCTACCATCCCAGTCCCAAAAAAATTTCTTGATAATTTGATAGCGAATCTAGTGTGTCTCCCTAATCTAAAAGAGATCCCACTTGCCTATTTATGAGTTATAGGACTAGGGTGACCTACAATCTTAGTCTCAGTAATTTGGCTTGAATTTAAAGAATAGGTTATAATTTTATCAATTTTCTTAGATCCCCATCCATGGCTCTATTTAATATCTGTAGTAATTTGTAATTATTATTTCACTTCAATTTGTAGCATCTTCAAATTTCACTCCTTGCAATTTTGGCCATATTTTGGGTCCTCGCCTTATCGGTCTCATTCCCATGCTTGATCGAGACCTGTTTATGCCTCTCCTATGCAATCAAACCTCATATTCACATCCTACAACTTGCATAGCCCTTTGATCTTGACCAAAACTAGGGTAGGACCAAGGCGTTATGCCCAAGTCCTCCCTAATTGGGACCCATCTTGGTCCCTAGACCCTATCTCAAATTTGAGTGGGAAATACATCTCCTATGCTAGCCTTTGTCGAAAAATTAAATATTTCACAATAAGCAAGTATATAAGGAGGTCTTCCCCTCTCATTTGGTAGAACAAACAATCATAAGGTGAAAGCATGACAAGGTGGAGAAGGCAAGGAGACACCATTCAAACATCAAGCATTCAACTATTCATCATTTAGCATTCCTCGAGGTCGCATACTCTTCATCTATCCATTGGAGCATCATTACATTGTTCATTTGCAATCATATGTGTGTTAGGGTTTTGTCATGTGTTCATGCCATTTCATAAAACATATGTGATTACATCCAAGAAGCAAAGCATCGTTATCATCTATTGCAGATCTAAAGGTATACCTTTCCATCATTTATTTCAAGCATTTGTAGTATTTCTTTCAAGCTTGATTCTAAACCAGGGTTTGACTTAGGCAAACCTCTATTCCCAACCCATTTATTCTTCTTTCTATGTTTAGGAAATAGATGTGCAACTATACTTCAAGAATTAATCTTTATTCACAGAGACGGAAAAACCCTTTTTGACATGCAAAAGTTCGAAGGGCCAAGTGGAGGGTGCCCTTGTCTGGACAAATAGTCCCTGCAACTTTTGTTTGATTTTGTGGAGCAACTTTGAATCATCTCAAACTTCTCAGATCCAAGTGCATGACTAAATCTTGAATTTGTAGCTCGTTGTTTTCTCATAATTTCTCTTCATTCCCAACACTTTTCTTATTCAACTTACAAAAGAGGATCAAACACATTCCAGCTTCAACTAATCTACTTAGTATTCGGTCCTTGCATCATTTAGGATTGGATTTAGTAGATTCATCCCCCTATTTTGAATGTAAAGACCCCCACGTGAAAATTGAGCTTAGTGAATCTTCCCTTTCCCCATGGAGAATTGGATAAGCTCCCCTTTTTCCACTTTACACAATTATCCATTGTTTTTCCCTAACTTTACAATTTACATCCCAATTTCAACTCAAAAGCGAGAGAAAATAAAGATCTCACTACTATGCAAAATAGATGAACTGAGTAAAATTTCGTTAACCATTTAAGCACTTATAAAGAAAATAATGAAGAAATATTATATAAATAAATTTTGTCTAAAATGAATATAGGAGGAAAAAAATGCACTATTCATGAATCATAATGAAGGTGACTATAGCCATAAAATTTATTACAAATGTGAACCTAGCAATTTTAGAGGAAGATGTAATAATAAAGGAAGAAGGAGAAACTTCAAAGAAAATTAAAGAGAAAGAGCTAGAAATAATGGGGGAGATTGTAACAATAAAATTAATGTCTACTGCTGAAATCATTTCAATAATTTTGGACACCATGCATTAGAATATTGAAGTAAACAAGGTAGAATAGAAACCATAATTACTCACTATACATTTTAAGAAAAAACATTTGCTAGTGAGAATTTTGTATGCTACATTTATTTTGGATGTTCATAATATATGACATCTAGTGAGAAATTGTTTATCATTGTGGATGACAAACATCATAGTGTACTGGTATTACGTTATAATCAATTTCATGGACCAAATGCAATGGTTATAATTGTGATAGAATATGGTGAAATAAAACATATCAATGCAACACTATTTGTTCCAATAATCAAAAGGAATATTCTATTGATTAGAATGCTAGAAAAAATTTATCAAGTGAATTTTGATGAGAATGAGTGCATAAAAAGAGACAAGTTAAAAATGAATGCACTTGTTGCAAGAACAAATATGATTGTTGTGAGAGTAAATATGATAGGTGATAGAATGTTTCTTCTTCATTTCACTCATGGAAACAAAATATTAAGGTCTAGTTAAATTAAAGGAAGTAAAATTTCAAGGTTGAAGTTTTAGTTTTGATTGGAAATATAAAAATAATATGTGAAGAATGTATTGTCAGTAAACAACATATTGCTATCTTTCCAATTGATAAATCTAGAATATACAAGTAACATCTCAATTAAATCCATATGGATTTGTGTTGTCCTATCAAAACACTTTGTTTGAATAAATATAAGTGTTTTTTTACCTTCTTTTATTATATCTCAAGGAATAAATGGGGATATAATTTCACTATAAAATCAGAAGTATTTGACAATTTTGTAAAATTCAAGAGGTTGGTTGGAAAACAAAGTGGTAAGTATATCAAATTGATAAGATCAAATAATGTAGTTGAGTTCAAAAATTAATCTATATTTCTTTAGAAATCAAGAAATAAAGAGAGAGTTCACTTCTTCCCATACTCTATAATAAAATAGAGTTGTTGAAAGGAAGAATAGGATCATTATTTAAATGGAAAGGGTTATTATGAAAGGGAATAATTTGGAACAAAAATTGGGTGAAGCAATATCAATAAAAGTGTATCTTGTAATAAAAGTCCTAAGAAATAGTTAAAGGAATGATGGTTGAACAAGCATGGTTTATGGTTAAGACAGGTCATAATCATTCAAGAGTATTTGGGTGTGTTTCTTTTGTACACATGCCAAAATAAATAAATAAATGTTTAAGTTACACTATAAAGGCCTAAAATGCATTTTTAGTGGTTATGGATTTGAAAATAAAGCATATTGATTATATGATTCCATATAAAAAGTATTGTTATAAGTAAAGATGTGGTGTCTAATGATGTACCATAATGGACTAAATAAAAAAGAGCAAAAGAAAAAAGAGATTGTGATTGATGAAGTTGAAGTGAAGGTATAAGAAGTGAATGAAACTAAATCATCTTCTTTAGGAATATGAATGCATCAAAAATATCAAATAAGGATTGCAGAAGAGAATCATCCATCAAGGCTTTTGTTGGATTAAAATTGTGATAGATCGAAGCATTAATTAGTAAAATAAAAATAATTGAAAGGAATGACAAATAGAATCTAGTTTAGAATTCCTAGTAATAAAGTATTGGTACAAGGTGTATACACAAAGCAAAGTATATATCTAATGGAAGCACTGATAAGAATAAGGCTAGATTGGTAGCCAAAGGGTACACTCAACAAGAAGGTATTTCAACTATATTAATTTTTTTGCACCTCTAGAATGAATAAATACTATCAAATTGCTTTTGTCTTTGATAACTTAGTAAAGTTGTACAATTTATCAAATAGATGTAAAGAGATCCTTTTTGAATGCATATATTAATTAAATCCAAGTCTTTATATTAAGAGATAAATGAAGGATATTTTTATCTTAGTTCTCTATGTTGATGATCATATCTACACAAGGAATGATTTATTTTTATTTATGAAGTTTAGAGTAGCTATAGTTACTAAATTTAAAATGATAGACTTTTAAATAGATGCACCATTTTCTAGGTAAAGAAGTTTGAAAAAATAAAATTAAATATTCACATCATAGAAAAATATGCTTCAAATATCTTATTTAAAATTTAGATGAAGAGTAGAAAATTAGTTACAAGACCCATCAAAGTTACACTTAAGTTGTCTAGGTTATATTTGAGTTGGGTTTTTATATAGACCTTCTGCTAATAGTTGAGCTAGTGTCATGAGATCTTTATAGGGTGACTAAACACAAGTTTAGAAAGCTCAAGTTATATTTCAAGGAGTTGATAGAGAAGGGTCATATTTGTCCTTGTGCCTCTTCTTAATGGACACACTAATCATGTTCGTTAAAAATAAGGATAGGTTTCTTCATCTTTGCATAGATTTTGGTAGCTAAATAATATAGCAATAAAAAATCATTATCCATTGACTAGGATTAATGAATTTTTTATCAAATCTAGGGAGATAGGGCTTTCTTAGAGTTATATTTGAAGTTTGGATACCACTAATTGAGGCTTGTAGATACAGATATTGATAGGATAACTTTCAAAACTTGTTATGGTTGTTATTAGTTTATAGTTGTTCCCTTTTCTCTAATGAATTCCATCGTAGTGTTTATGAATCTCATGAGGGGGTGTTTTGCACATTCTTGGATCAATGTATTTTGGTGACCCTAGATGACATTTTGATATATTCATAGATAGAGTAACATGGAGAGAAATTGTATTAGGTATTTTAGTGTGTGAGACTATTAAGATAACTTGGTCAAATGCACCTTCTTGTGATGAGAGATTTAGTATGAAAGACAAATTATATTCGTTGATGGTATTCACCTAGATCTATTAAATATTATAATCCTCATAAATAGAACAAAATAAAATTTACAAAGACGGATAAATTGAATCATGAAGCCATGGGGTAGCTTGCATGTAATAACTTTCTCTTCTACTAATGTTAGTACACCCAAAATCTTGAAGAGAGAAAATAATCAAATTAAAGAAGATTAAAAAAATTATGATTTTTTTATCTAAATTGTTATTGTTAAACCTAGCTTGATATATCTACCATAAACAAAAATGTGTATGGAAAATAGCTTCTACCTAACAAAAATCAGACGAATTAAATAACACACACTAAGGTTTGACTTATAGGCTTAAAAGTGTTAAACAGTCAAACTTGACTGGAATTCTCTAGGCTTAATATGTTTCTTAGTGTGTGTGGTTTAAGGTTGAGCAACAAAAATACATCACAAATCAAAATGGCCAAGTTCCTTGCTGACATAGGTATTCTAAAATGAATTCTTGAGAGCAAATAATCAAATGGAAGAAGATTCCAAAAAACATGATTTTATATTTTTTCAAAATTGTTATTCTCAAACTTAACTAGATAATGTCTACCAAATAGAAAATTGTGTATGTAACATGACTTAAACCTAATAATAATACATCACAAATAACAATTGTCATGTTCCTAGTTGTCATGAGTATTCTAAAATGAATTCTAGAAATCAAACAAATTCCTAATTGAACACAGTGAATTTCATGTGTTAATGTCTAATGATTTGAAAGTCAGCATGTGATGCATGCATTGGAGATTTAGTATGAAAGAAACATTGTACTCATTGATGATATCTACCTAGTTCTATTAAAGATTAGATTGATAAAAAACTGACCAAAATAAAGTATGCAGACAAGGATAAACTTAATCATGAAGGTGATAGGTAGCTTACTCTAATAACTTTGTTTTCTTCTAATGTTTGTACTCTGAAAATTGTGAAGAGAGAAAATAATCAAATAAAAGAAGATTCAAAAAATCATGATTTTTTTCTTTTTCAAAATTGTTATTGTCAAAGCTAACTTGATGATGTCTACCAAACACAAAAAAGTATATGTAAGATGGCTTCTACCTAACAACAATACATCACAAATCACCATGGTCAAATTCCTAGCTATAATGGATATTCTAAAATCAATTTTGTAGAACAAATAATCAAATTCAAAAAAATTCAAAAAAATCATGATTTCTTTTTTTTTAAATGGTTATTATCAAACCTAACTAGGTAATGTCTACCAAACACACACACAAAAAAAAATGTAACTTGACTTCTACATAACAGATTACATCACAAATCACAATAGTCGAGTTATTGTAAAATGAATTGCATAAATCAAATAAATTCAAAAATGGATGGAGTAAATTTCTACTATTGATGTTTATGAGTTTGTAGGTCAACATGTGATGCACGGATTGACAGCCACCTCTCTTGACAATTTGCCACTTCTTTGCCAATGCAACATGCGTCAGTAAAATCTATAAAGTTTGCATTTTTATACTTATACAAATTTAGTAAGACTACAACCAGGGACTAGTTGGTATTAAAATATGCACGTAATAATGGATGATATACCATTGTTGTGTAGTGTATCTTTTTACGTTAATATAATTGAATGTTTGTTAGCTTTATAGATAAATCCTTCTATAATTCAATTATTGAATGGTTGTTAGTTTTCTCTTAAATTTTGTAAAATTGTTATGATATTTGAATTTGACTTAATATTATTATTATTTAGATTTTATTCAATAGTTAAAATAAATGTAAATTTGTTTACAAACATATTATTATTGATTTTTTATATTTAATTTTTAAATAATCATATTTAAAAAAATAATAATTTACTTATTGAAACCAAAGAACAATAATTTATTATTTTTTGTGTGTTTCATTTATATGAAATTTTTTAAAACAAAACAATTGAATGGACTATATATATATATAATTGTAAGGTAAATAATATATCTAACTAAAAGTAACAAGGCCGCCTTGCAAAGTATTTTCCTGTCAAATTTTGTAAAATTGTTATGATATTTGAATTTGACTTAATATTATTATTATTGTTATTTAGATTTTATTCAATAGTTAAAATAAATTTAAATTTATTTGCGAACAAAATTATTATTATTGATTTTTTATATTTCATTTTTAAATAATCATATTTTAAAAAAAAAAAAATTTTACTTATTGAAAACAAAAGAAAAATATATATATTTTTTTGTGTGTTTCATTTATATGAAATTTTTAAAAACAAAACAATTGAATGGACAATAAAACATATATATATATATATATATATAATTGTAAGGCAAATAATATATCTAACTAAAACTAACAAGGCTGTGTTGCAATGTATTTTTTGTCAAATTTTGTAAAATTGTTATGATATTTGAATTACTATTACTATTACTATTACTATTACTATTACTATTACTATTACTATTACTATTACTATTACTATTACTATTACTATTACTATTACTATTACTATTACTATTACTATTACTATTACTATTACTATTACTATTACTATTACTATTACTATTACTATTACTATTACTATTACTATTACTATTACTATTACTATTACTATTACTATTACTATTACTATTACTATTACTATTACTATTACTATTACTATTACTACTACTACTACTACTACTACTACTACTACTACTACTATTCAATAGTTAAAATAAATTTAAATTTATTTACCGAACAAAATTATTATTATTGAATTTTTAAATTTAATTTTTAAATAATCATATTTAAAAACAAATTAAATTTACTTATTGAAAACAAAAGAACAATAATTTATTATTTTTTGTGTGTTTCATTTATATGAAATTTTTTAAAACAAAACAATTTAATGGAGAATTATATATAAATATATATATATATATATAAAATTGTAAAGCAAATAATATATCTAACTAAAAGTAACAAGGCTGCATTGCAATATGTTTTCTGTCAAATTTTGTAAAATTGTTATGATATTTGAATATGAACAAAATTATTATTATCAACTTTTTTATATTTAATTTTTAAATAATCATATTTTCAAAAAATTAATTTTACTTATTGAAAACAAAAAAGTAATAATTTATTATTTTTTGTGTGTTTCATTTATATGATTTTTTTGAAAAAAAACCAATTGAATGAAATATATATATATATATATATATATATATATATATATATATATATATATATATATATATATATATATATATATATATATATATATATATAATTGTAAGGAAAATAATTTATCTAACTAAAAGTAACAAGGCCGTTTGCAACCTATTTTATGTCGAATTTTGGTAAAATTATTTTGCTATTTGAATTTGACTTAATATTATTATTATTATTATTTAGATTTTATTCAATAGTTAAAATAAATTTAAATTTGTTTACCAAACAAAATTATTATTATTGATTTTTTTATATTTAATTTTTAAATAATCATATTTTAAAAAAATAAAAATTTACCTATTGAAAACAAAAAAACAATAATTTATTAATTTGTTTGTGTTTCATTTATATGAAATTTTTTAAAACAAAACAATTGAATGTACATTTATAATTGATGACTTTTATGCAACATAGGCTAATAAATATAATTAGAGGTAAGTGTAGTGGAGGTCATTCAAATTATTTTTTAGGATTTTCGTAATTTATTTGTAATTTATTTATTTTTAATTATAATAATTATGTAAAGTCTATTCAATAATTAAATTACTTTTTAAATTTAATTATTGAGAAAAATTATATTATTATTACTGATTTTTATTTTTTATTTTTTAGATTTAATTAAATTTAAATAAACATATTTAAATTGATGACTTTTATGAAACATAGTTAATAAATATAATTGAAAGTAAGTTGAGGTGAAAATAAAATATTTTTTATGATTTTAATAATTTATTTATTTTTATTATAATAATTATTTAAATTTTATTGAATAGTTAGAATAAATTATGAATTAATTTATTTAACAAATATTATTTATTTTTTAATGTTTTATTTTTTTTAAGATTAATTATTCATTTTCAAATAATCATACTTTAATCAAATTAAATTTATTTATTAAAACCAAGGAAACCTATTTATTAATTGTCAGGTATTTCATTTAAATTTGATTATTAAACATTAAAATAATTTTTTATTGATTTTTTATGTTTTAATATTTTTCTAGGTTTAATGTTTGTTTTTAAGAATTAGACTTTAATAAATTTAATATGTGTGTGTGTGTGTCATTGATAATTTATAAATTTAAAACAAAAATAATTTAATGTTTCAAACTGAATTGAATTATTTTAGTTTCTTGGATATTTTCTTAAAATATAGGAGTGATTGTCATTACCAAAAATTTGGTAGCATTCGTGTCATGAGAAATATCCTTATTATGCCTCTCCAAAATGTTGAGATTTCAAATATCACTAATCAAAATGGAGGAAAAGTGATTTTTTATTTACTCGGCATAAAACATGTTCATTTACATAAATTTTAAACATTAGAATTGATTCTATAACAAATAATAAATATTTTGATTGGTTCAAATAAAATCATTTAATCACTAGTTAGTTGCTAGTTAAAAACGTAGCCTTGCCTATAGTTCTATGTTGTGGCACGAACTAAAAATGAACAAAATATCATACAAATGTCACCACAACAACATAAATAGTGAATCTGATAAGAAATTATATTGATGTCATATCATACCCTTTTTCTCTTATCCACAAACTAATTGTAAGTTTTAGTTATAATTAGAAATATTGTAGGTAAAACTTTCCATAAAATAATTAACCAGAGTGTACAAACTTGTTGCTCTTTCAACTATCTTACTCTTGCTCTTTCACCCATCTTAATCTAAATAAAATATGCAAAATATTTCTCAATTGTAACGCAATATGAAAAGTAAAATGATACTCTCACATAAAGTAAAATGCCACCTTGAAATATGGGCTTTTATCTTCCATTTCTTGAGCTTGTGGGTTGTTGCTGATTTATTAAAAATTGAATAGTGTGTGTGAGGTTTCAGAAAGGAGCATGGAGACAAATGAAGTGAAAAGGAAGAGGTGTCACTTTGTGGTGGTTCATGGAACAACCTTGGGTGGTTGGTGGTGATTCATGGAACAACCTTGGGTGGTTTGTGTTGGTATAAAGTTGCAGATCCTACAAATGCTGATTAGGTTTCATCTTTACAAGGGCACAATTAGCCACTAATAGATTTCTTCATAGCTCTTTCTTCTTATTTGGCGAATTAAGTTTTGATTTGTTTAAATGATTTGTTTCAAATCATGTTAATAATTGGATTCTATTAGAAACATAACCCCCAATTTCAAATGAATCACTTAAACAAATCAAAATAAATTGAATGGTGTCTATTATATGTATTTCTTAATTGAAAATACATGTCATCACAACCATGGATGTAAAATAATTTGTAGCTTTATGTTATAGTTGGCAAAAACAAAAAAATGGCGATGGTTGGTCGGAATGGCTCTCTACGAACAAATTTGGTTGGTTCGAATGGTTCTCTATGAACAAGCTTGGCTACCCAAAATGACCCTTTGTAGACAAGCTTGATTGGATGCAATAGCTCTCTATAGACTAGCTTGACTAATCAAAATAGGTCTATGTGAATAGGCTCTTTGTATTTCTAGTGTACTTTCCACTATGATCCTAAGCCTCCTAATGTTAATCAACCTCGCAGATTTAACTCATATTCATTCATAGATTCCCCAACTCACTTTGATGATTTCTTGGGAAAAGTCTGTCAAGGAGGTAATAGGCAGATTATTGGCTCAAAATTTTTAAACAAGTACTGCTCCTTTGATGATTTTCCCCCACGGATGGGAAGTGGACCTAATAGAAATCCTAGGGTCTCACTTCACAGGAGTTTTAGTGGGCCTTGGTTGAAAAATTCCTGTTTTAACAATAGGTCTCAATGGATCAAGGATGTAGGGCATCTAGGTCCTCTCTCAAATTCTAAGGTTTTCCCTAATAAAGTATCCACAGGCTCAAATAGTATTTGTTTGGGTAAGGAAAGGACTCTCATGGGCTCTCAAAAAGGAAAATACCCTTCATTCCTAGGAAAGTTTCACACAAATGGCATGGAAGGATTCAAAAAGCTTCGAGGTGGTTTGTGGTTGCAAGAGGTTAACCCATAACAAGTTTGGTGAGGTCATATGTTTATAACTAGTACCGAATCTAGGGGGTCTATCTCATGATACAAATAAGAAAAAAGGCACATTCTTGTAGAGGAATGCTTCTAAACATATTTAGGATTTTAGAAAGGAAGAACCTTCCACCTTCCCAGAGGAAGTTATAATTGAATTAACAATGAAAGTGATTAAAGAAAGGGCCAGGAAGAAAACTCTTTGTCCTTCCTTCAAACACCATCAATCCAGCCATTGGTCATCTTGAAGATAAAGCTCTATTTGCTAAATGGTGTGGCATGGAAGGTAACAATCAAGGGATCTTAGAGTGGTCTTCAATCCTTCACTAGTATGGTCTTTGTTCACATTTTGCAAAATCACTTTTTCTTCATACAATTCATTGATTCTACCTGAAGGATTGCATTCTTCATGGTAACCCAATTTTTTACCAAGATTCTCCCTCCATTTTTTGGATTGGAAGCCTAGTTTTTACCCTCAAACCTAAAGACTCAAGAAATCCCCAATCTGGCTTATCTTAGTTGGTCTTCCTTGGGAATCCTAGTGTGTTGAGGATATTTTGAAGATTGGGGATGCCCTAGGCACTCTGTTGAGAATATAAGAGGACATTTTTAACAAGAAGAAAGGGGATGTGGCTAATATTAATGTGGAAATATATTTAGACCTTGGTTTTTATGGAGAACAAGAAATTGTCTTTGAAGTTAGCAAACGGAAATAGAGAATTAAGAACCCTACTGATAGGTAACCTAGAAAATGCCTTCTTTGAGATCAGGTCATCTTTGGCTATTCTCTGAAAGGCCAAATTGGTCCACTTTTCCAATATAAGGAGATACTATTATAAATGACAGTAGAAGACCCTCTTAACAAGACAAATAATAATGTGGTCTAGTCTCAATTGGGAGATGATAATTTTCCCCCACCTTAATGGATTCTTGTCATCCTAATTATAGTGAGGCCTTAGAAAATCCTCCTTTGATCACTTACGGAAGCCTTTCAAGCACCAAGTCTTCTGGTTGGAAATAGAAAAAGAAAAAACCCATCAAGAAGAAGTCCATTCCTATCAAGGGAACATGCAAAGATTTCTCATATAAAATTAAGAGAGACTCTAGGAAAAGGAAGTGACCCATAAATGTTAAGAGTGGCACTAACATTATTCAAAAATATCCTTCAAAATATAAGGAATAGGTTCTTTTAGAACTCCTCTTTGAGATAGAGAGCCTATAAGAGGATATAATTAAAGAATTGATTGCTTCCACTAGAGTTGGAGGTTCTCCATTGAATATGGAGATTCCTCACAAAGACAATCAACAAGTCCTAAATTATGAGCTAAGGATTCAGAAGTCATTAGAGCCTTCTCCCCTCCAATCTAGATTGTTGGAGCCATAAAATTATGTTGAATCCCCCTATTTTAACCCGTCATTACCTATTTTTCCCTCTCCCAATAGTGATATTTTGAAGTCAACTAAAATTAACCTCTCTTCAGAAAATCCAAATCCCTTGGAGGGCTCCCTGCACTATATGTTTCTCTCTCCAAACATGGGCTTGGATTCCAATACTCAAAGGCTTTTGAAAGAGTGTATGAAGGAGGATCAGGAATCTGAAAATATAATGGAAACCCCTCTTGTTGTCCTATACTCACAAGTAAAATAAAATAGAAAGCTAGGTATTAAGCAACTATTTGAATGCAAGTCAAAGCCTGATTTTAGTATTGTCTCTCCGAAGAGAGGAAGAAAATCATTCTATGAGTACGGATCTTTAGAGGGAGAAGAATAAGGTCAAATTCAGATAACAGGTTTATTGAATGTAAGGAAGGGTCCATCCCTTCTTGAACAAAAAAAAAATCTTAACTTGGAATATTAGGGGCCTCAATGCCCTTAACAAAAGATGCTTGATCAAGAGAAGAATCTATATACACCTAAAAATGGTCTACAAATAAATAATTAAATAAGAAATTATTTAATTAATCCCCCTTCCCAATTTAATTGAATTCATTAGAAATTTGATTAAATTCTCCTATTCATTTACTTATTAATAAATCTAAGGATTTATTTAATAGGTTCATTTCAATAGCCCCCTTTGATTAATTAATCTGAATTAATTAATGCTCCCCCATTTAATTCCTTTCTTCTAATCCCCTAATTAATTAACACAAATCAATTTATGAGTTGTTGAAAGTTAATTAGCCTTTTCCTATTATTTGAATTTATTAATTCAAATTACCCACATGCCTCCTAACTTCTAACCACCTAACCTAGCCACCTTCTAACCTAACACATTCCACTTAACCATGGGTTTAACTAACCCTATCCTATCTTGCACATCCTAACCTCCTATGGGTTGGATATTCTCCCCTTGAGACACATGGCATTTATGCCACATGTCTCCTCCCTTGGATACTTGCCCTCTTATGAGCAAGGCTCCTTGACACTTGTCACCACAGAGATGACAAGTGTCCCTCCCTCCAACATCTTCTCCAACCTCCTCCAATTTCACCCTTGATATCTTTAGACTCAATCTTCACCATTGACTCCTGCCACCTCACCCCTAGCCTTGGAAATCCTATAAATATCCCCCATTTTGGAGCACAAAGGATCCCATCTCATATGATTTTAGGCATTATTACTATAGGCATATTGCATCTTAGATCTAGTTTAATTTTATCATATTCTAGCATAATTATTGAATCATATAGCATAATCAATCTCTATTCTAGCTTAATTGCATCATCATCATAGCTTAATCATGCATATCATAAGCTTAATTATCCTCTTGGATCGATCTAGTATAATCAATCTCAACTAACTTACATATCATATCATATTAAATCCTTTGTCTAGGTGTAGTCAAGTCATTGGGATTGCTTATCTAGATCTAGGAGAAAATCCATACTCAGATCTCTTATGATGTGATAGGTCACTTTGTCATGGTTTATGTTTCATTTGATTTCAATTTTCTAATCATGCTTTTAATGATCTATTGAGTGTTTTTGTTGGTTTCCATTGTGGGGCCTAGCCCCTTCGATCTTTAACTAGTTTGCTTGTAGGAAATCTCATTGACAGGTTGATTAGCTCTTTTGGTACATAAATTATCTCTCTTGGGCTCTTGATTCATGTTCTTGGTCTTCATTGTAGTGTCCTGACACCTCAAATGGCGTTTATGGGAGATTTGTCAACTCTGTTTTTATGTTTTTCTCTGTTTTAGCATTTTTTAGTTTATTCGTTAGCATTTTTGGTATATCTTGTAGCATTTTTGGTCATTTTGACAGCATTCTCGATCAGTTTGGTAGCGTTCTTGGTCAATTGTGTAGCGTTTCTAGTTAATTCAATAGCCTTTTTGGTGTTCAGAATAGCGTTTTTGGTTCATTTGATAGCGTTCTTGGTCTATTTGATAGCATTCTTGGTCCATTTGATAGCATTCTTGGTCCATTTGATAGTGTTCTTGGTCAGTTTGATAGCATTTTCAGTTTTTCATTGATTTTTCTAATGTGGTATTCTGCATTCCTCATTTCTGCTTCTTGACTGTCATTTTCCCAAACCTAATTTGTAGTTTGGTTATTTTGCAGGTACTTATTTTTCTATGAAATACCAGAGTCATAAACCATTTTTCGATCAAATAATGCAATATAAACTACTAACTTTGTTTGCAACCGTGTGATTTTGTACTTATTTTTGATAAATTAGGCACACAGACTAATATCAATGGAAATGAACAAACATGTCTTATGTGTTTTTGATGATAGGTGAGTATGCTCTCACCTTTATTAGGTGATTAGAAAGCTAGAATCATCTTTTCTTTTCAATAGTGCATATATTTAGTGGGCCTACCCTCCCAAGGAGCCTATAAGGCCAAATCCATTGAGGTTGATGAGAGGGGAATGACTCAAGTGGGAATGGCTAATGCCAAGTACTCCAACCCACTATAAAATAAATGTGATTTGATGAAAATCAAGTGAATGGCAGTGCTCAGGAATAGCTCTCCTTTGTACCTTCGGGTATATCAAACCTTTGTTTTCAAGGCTGGGAAACCTCTTAATTGAGTTTATACCTCAACGCACTGAACATATCCCTTACTAGTTCCAATTAAAATTAGAAGATACCCAGTTTACCTCCAAACATTATTAAATTATTAGTGTATGTAGGGGGAAGAATATCACCTTAAGACACTCACCATATGTCCCTCTTGAGTGTATGTGCAAACTCCCCTTTTGAGACCTTATTGCTAGGCTCATAATCGGACTCCACTAGCTCTCACAAAGAAAAAAACATGGGTGCCCTTTAGGGGGTGACAAGGCTATGTGAGCTGACAGGGTACCAAGTGTGGGCTCAGACCTAATAATGAAGCCAATCTCCTTAGGATAGACTGAATGATGTGTTTTTCAATTGTTCAAAACCCATGAAAACTTGTTTGTAAATTAGGTCAAGATATCATCCATTAAAATACAACAAAAATTGCAAACTCAAACTTCAAATTGTCAAATTTACAAGTTTCATAGTAGATTAGCTCTTTCAATCCAAACAGTCGCTCTCCTGTCCAAATAGTCACTCTCACTATCCAAATAGAAGCTCTCATGGTCCAAGCAATCACTCTCATGGTCCAAATAGTAGCTCTCACAGTCCAAACATTATCTCTCACTATCCAAACGGTCGCTCTCATGGTCCAAACAGTAGCTCTAACGGTCCAAATAGTCGCTCTCATGGTCCAAACAATAGCTCTCACAGTCCAAACAGTAGCTCTTTTTGTCCAAACGGTAGCTCTCATGGTCCAAACAATTGCTCTTTTAATCCAAATGGTAGCTCTCACAGTCTAAATAGTAGCTCTCACAGTCCAAACATTAGCTCTCTTGGTATGAATGTTAGCTTTCTCATATTTCAACTTTGACAATATAACAACATTCTCAGTCAGTTTGTCAGTGTTTCTAGTTAGTTTGTCAGCATTTTTGGTCAGTTTGTTAGCATTTCTGCTTAGTATAGTAGTGTTTCTAGTCAGTTTGTCAGTGTTTCTAGTTAGTATAGCAGTGTTTTTGGTCAATTTGTCAGCGTTTGTGGTCAGTATAAAAGTGTTTCTGGTCAGTATAGTAGCATTCTCGATCAGTTTATCAGCATTTATGGTTAGTTTGTCAGCGTTTCTGGTCAGTTTGTCAGTGTTTCTGGTCCATATAGCAGCATTTCTGGTCAGTATAGCAATGTTCTCGGTAAGTTTAGCACTATTTCTGGTCATTTTGTTAGCATTTCTAGTAAACTACACCAAAACCAGAAAACAAAAATGACTCATTTCTCAGACAGTCAAACATAGAGACTGGGTCATCTTCTTGGGTCACTTAGTTGGGTTATCTTTTGTTAAAATAGATTCAAAGATAGACACACTAAGGTTCTCAAGTATTCATCTCCAACAACTTTAAGATCTAACATCTCAAAGTGAAACATCGCACCTTCTTTGATAAATTGATCACTCAAAACATAGTTTCTCATCAGGATCTATCATCCTCTTTCACGAAACTGCAACGTTTGATAAGGATAACCTTGTCCCACATCATAGGATATATCATTCCTATTGGACTTGGTTTTATCAAAATCATCATCATTGCACTCCAAACAAAGATAAAAAAGCTTACAAATCTACAAATACTTGAATTATCTTTTCATGTCATATCACTCTATCATACCTAAATTGATAGTTGGTCACTTATCGAAACACCTTCTAGACAACTGGATCCTTGCACAATATTAAACACACATGTATGCCCATTTTAAATAGAGTGCAGAGATGAAAGATCGAAGAAACATAAATAGAAACATTCAAAATAGCTGAAGATCATAGAAACATGGAATACCAAAGAAAAATATAGGAAGAAGACATAATAGGTCAACATATCAAAGAAATCAAACAAGTCCAAAATCAAAATCCAACTATGTCAAAACCTCACAAGGATTCAAATGCATCTCCAGAGAAAGGTGGCTCTTTTATGCAACTCTTAAAGAGGCCCCTAAAGGATTTTGCTAAGGAAAATCAAAATCATACACCTATGTCTAGCAATGGCTCATCCCCCCATAACAAAATTAACTCTCCAAAGGCATCTATTCCTACACCTCTTAAACACTTGCAAGAACCTTCCATAGCATTCTCACCAAACAATACACCCAAGGATGAAGTTCCTCAAGAGATATCCATAATGGCCATCATACCTATTTTAGAGGATCCTATTCAAAGCCCATCTCCTTCATATCTAAGAATTGATTCCTTCCAACATCCCTATAATGCTCCCTTGTAAATTGAAGTCCTCATTATTAGAATGCTCGTTAAACGTGTCCTGATAGATGGGGGAGTTATCTTAAACATTTTCTCATTGAGTCTTGTTTGTGCTCTAGGTTACTCTAAAGATGTTGATCCTCGAAAAAATATCACATTTAAAGCATATGATGAAGAAGAGCGTTCCTCTAAAGGAATTGTGATATTACCCATCAGAGTGGGACCTTTTCCAAAAGACATACCATGTCAAGTCCTAGACTTGGATTTATCATACAACATACTCTTGGGAAGACCATGGATACATGACATGTAGGCTATTCCATCAACATATCATTAGTGCCTGAAGAAATCATGATCTCAACAGACTCAAATCCATTACAGTGTTGTAGTAATCTGAAACTATATGGAGAGGTTATTGTTCCACATAACAGAGAGACATGATCTTCAAGCACACAATCCAAAGAAAAATCATTTTCCTCAATTTTGTCAAGTATGGAAAAACAAATGTAGCTAAGAGATCGAGGGAACAGAGAATATTCACTGTCGCTATTACCACTTTCTCCTAAATCCTATGGAGAACCATCAAGATCTCAACAACAAATAATTGTGAAATATCTTCCAATATTTGATGGAGCATTTGTTAGTGTTGGTACCTTAACAGAGGAAACAAAAGACAAAGATGTGCTACAAGGGCTATACAAGGATAAAGAAGTACAACAAAAGATCAATAATGTTAGAATTCCTACAGAAAAATATGGAAAGGATTTAACATTCTTCAAAAAATGGGATACACTGGAACGGGTCCTGTAGAAAAAATAAAAGAAGGTATCTTAGAACCTATAAAACCTCATACTCAATGGGCTAAAAATAAATCAGGCTTAGGGTATGGACAAGTTACTGTACAAGAGGAAACATCTTCTAAAAAACAAAAAGATGAACATGATAACATACAAGAGCAACTTGCAATTGAAAGGGAGGAAGAAGATGTAGATGTTGATATAGTTCATGCGTATGCAAGAAACTAGCCCACTTGAATCAGGATCACATTCGGTTGACTTGGACTTAATCGAGGATGATTAGGAGCTACTTGCAAGAGGTCATTCTGACGAGAGTATCATTCTAGATGTATTGAAGTACAGATCAAAAACTTTGACATCTCTATAATTACCCTAAATACCCTTGAAACATCTCAACTTTAGATCCACCCTGAACTTATGGATTGGGAAAATGAAAGACATACTACCATTGATACTTTTCCTAATGACCATGCCATATCCTTATATCTTGATACAATCAAACCTACAACAACTTTCACCAAGAATTTTGCCAATGCATCTTTCAATCAGGTGGGTGCCAAATCTCCTAGTTACAAAAGTGAAAATAAACAAAAAAATATCAAGTCTAATGCTGAAAACCATTTATTGGCAACATTCGACCGAGAAAAAGTAAAAAGAAAGGATGCATCTAATAGTAAATCTTCATCGAGGCGCCAGAAGATGGGAGATTTGACACCTTAGCTATTTTTTTCCACAAGAGGTCATCTATCTTGATAGAACCAACAGAGGCGCTCAACATTGGCACAACTAATCTATATCCAGCAACTTCTCTATCAGAACTAGAAAGGTAAAAATATTTGGAACTCTTCAAAAGGAGGCTAATCAAAAGATGGTCATATGCAAACATTCCAAGGTTGGATCCAGATCTTAATACATCACCTGAATATCAATCCAAGAGTAGGCATCAATAATGGAACACAACATGGATCAAGAGCAAGTTTTATATTCACCACACCACAAGGTCATACAATTCCAAAAGTGTACAAATTAAGCTTTCCATGCACCAATAATACAATAAAATATGAACCTTTGGTCACAGGAATCAAAATGGCCATAGAATGGAACATTACACAACTTCAGGTCTTTGGGGACTCTCGGCTCATCATCAATCAAATCAATGAGGATTATCAAACAAAGGATGAAAAGCTAATGCCTTATAAGAATATGGTTGATGACGTCAAGAAATACTTTATCAAAATAACTTTTCAGCAGATTATGAGGAATGACAACAAAGTAGCAAATGCCATGGCAACACTTGCTTCTCTCCTTCTAACACAAGAAAATCAAGAGCATTACAAAATCTTTGTGGAAGAGTTGTTTTACCCTACTCACAATTGTCCTAATTACCAAACTATCTACCACCTTGTTGGGCATGATTCCTCCTACGATTTCCAAACTTACACATACTTGAAAGATAACACCCTCCCTCCTGATTTGTCAAAAAATCAAAAGAGAAACTTTATTCACCATTCCTCCCATTATACTCTTGTCATAGATACCCTTTTTAAACGAGGTCTGGATGGTACTCTTTTAAGATGTCTTGAGCAAGAAGAATCTTAGAAGGCCTTAAATAAAGTCCATAATGACATTTTTGGCACTTATACAAGTGGTTTTATCCTTTCAAAAAAACTCATATGCTTTGTCTATTATTGGCCAACTATGGAATGAGATTCTTTTTAGATAGATAAAACATGCGAACAATGTCAGATCCATGGAAATTTAATTCATGCACCAACACAAGAACTTCATGCTTTGGCAATATCTTGGCCCTTCTACCAATGGGGTCTTGATATAGTATGAAATATAAATCCTTCTTCATCCAATGGTCACAAATTCATCCTTATAGATACAAAATATTTCGCAAAATGGATTGAGGCAGTACCTCTCATAAATATCATAGGAAAAAAAAATATTGCATTTATCTTGAACTACATCAAATGTTGATATGGCATACCCATGACCATTATTACGGATAATAGGTGATCGTTCAAGAACCATGATGTACAAGAGCTATGTGAGAAATTCAAGATCCAACACAAATTTTCCACACCCTACTATCCCCAAGGGAATGGGTAAGAAGAAGCATCAAACAAAACTATTCTAAAAATCCTCAAAAAGATAGTGAATGATGCTAGCAGAGATTGGCATATTCAATTGAACCCTGCTCTATGGGCCTACCGTACTAGTATCCGCACACCAATAGGAGCCACACCATTCTCTCTTGTGTATGGATCAGAAGCAATACTACCAATAGAAGTAGAGATATCTTCCCTACAATTATCATTAAAAGGTCTTATCTCAGATGAAGAACAAATAATATCCAGACTACAAGAGATAGAATTCATCCATGAATGACGAGAAAATGCCTTTGATCATTTTAAGGTGTATCAGCAAAGAATGTGCCAAAGTTATAATCACAAGGTCAAACCAAGAGCCTTTCAAGTTGGAGAATTAGTAGTAAAGAAAAATCCATGCAACCAATCAGATCGAGAAAAGAAATGGAAGTTTGAACCAAACTGGTTGGGTCCATTTGTGGTCACAATAGTATTTGAGTCAAGAGCATATCAACTATTAACACCAGATGGGGATCAGCTCGAGGAACCCATCAATAGCATGCATCTGAAAAAGTTTTATGTCTAAAAGCAGAAAATCCAAAAAACAGTGAAAAAGTAGAAAAATAAAAAACAATGGAAAAGCAGAAAAACCAAAAACAATGGTTCAAAATAGAAAATACAAAAATGGTGAAAAAAAAAAAAAATCAAATATGAGAAAAAGTGCAATAAAAAAAGATGGTGAAAACTTGGGAACAAGCACTACCTGTCAGCTAGCTCTTCCATCTATTGGTTCATGCATCCTTCCGCTTGCATTCATTGTCATCATCACTGTTCATATCTATAATATCGTAGTTGGTTTCTCATCATGGTTTGGATAATTTGGTATGTCATAATGAGTTTGTTTCTAGGATTGGGCCAAATTCCTACACCTATCTAGGGGAAAATTATTGATTGTTTTGAGCTTAATCAAATAGGTCGAACAATAGTTAGGCAGCTCTTGTCAAGCGAAAACTGAGACACATCCAATGTTGAACACAAGATCAAATTGTCAACCATCAAACTATCACATGTCAGTCTAGCACATCACACACTTTTCAATGGATGATATCTTTTGGATAATGCTTTTAACACTTTGGATCAACTTTTATATCTTGATTTTTGCTATCATGATTTCTAAGTGACTCCAAAATATCTTTGATTGGAGGAACAAGGAAGGAACATGATATTTTTCTTGTCTATTTCCTTTAAATTAATCATTAATATGTGCAAATTTGTCTCAAGACATGATCATTAGAGTATCATTGAAGCCATTTCTGATTCGCATATATAAATGTTTAATATTGCATGTTTTACACAAGCAACACTCAGGTCATCTTGGTTAAATTATACCTTGATGCTCGTGCTAACTTGCAATATCAAAATCCAGGTAAGTAGTGTCCAGGTCATCATGGTTTAATTATACCATCAATGTTTTCACTCACTTCCCACATTTTAAGAAGCTCAATGATGACACAACGTAATAACCCAGTGACTGGTCCGATCGCAACATTGCATTCCATTTGCATTTAGTTTGCATTTCATTCTTGCATAGGATCACAAAATCTCATCTTATCCAAGACCAAATCTATCATAGGAATCATCAATGTATCATCATATGTGTATACATAATCAGAATGATGACTCATCTCTCTCTAGATATTGTCAACCCAGCACAAATCTTATGCTACCCCCTCAAATGGATTCGCATCAACATATCTGAATCTTCCTGCAACATGATATCAACAAATTGTCAGTTCTTTATCCAATCAATCTTATCAATTCTATCAATTGATCTCATCTGATCCATTTTTTCATGTCTTATACAGTATGTATCTTTCTTGGAACTTGTTGTTTTGATCAAGTATTATACAGGATATATTGTTCCTGAAACCATACGCTTTGATCATCTTTGTCTTATATAGGAGGCGTCATTCCTGAAACTAGACTAAATCCTAATCTTATCAATCTTGTCAATTTCAATCATGCTCTATCAATCATCTCATCGAGAATCACATCATCGTGATCAAAGAACTCACACTTTCATCAATCAACATTGCAGAAATCGAATAATTTCTAAATGGGAAATCAATTTTGCAACGATCCAAACATTCCAATGGTCAATTATCTTAATTGATCTCCCGAGGGGGCATCATCATACTGCAATTTATCAATCAATGTCTAGGGAATCCTATCGCACCAATATCATCATCAAAATGAGATTATTCTTTGAATCAATGCATCATCACACCTTGTTTCAAAGAGGTGAAAAATGTATACTCCTAAAAATGGTCTGCACATAATTAATTAAATAAGCAATTATCTAATTGATCCCACTTCCCAATTTAATTGAATTCATTATCAGTTTGATTAAATTCTCCCATTCATTTACATATTAATAAATCTAAGGATTTATTTAATAGGTTCCATTCAATAGTCCTCTTTGATTAATGAATCCCCCCCCATTTAATTCATTTCTTATAATCCCCTAATTAATTAATACAAATCAATATATGAGTTGTTGAAAGTTAATTAGGTTTTTACTATTATTTGAATTTATTAATTCAAATTACCCACATGCCTCCTAACTTTTAACCACCTAACCCAACCACCTTCTAACCTAACCCATTCTAGTTAACCCTGGGTTTAACTAACCCTATCCTATATTGCAATAACTAACCTCCTTATCCTAACCTCCTATGGGTTGGATATCCTCCCCTTGAGACACATGGCACTTATGGCACATGTCTCCTCCCTTGGACGCTTGCCCTCTTATGAGGAAGGCTCCTTGACAATTGTCACCACAGAGATGACAAGTGTCCCTCCCTCGAACCTCTTCTCCAACCTCCTCCAATTTCACCCTTTATATCTTCAGACTTAATTTTCATCGTTTATTCCTACCACCTCATCCTTGGCCCTAGAAATCCAATAAATATCCCCCATTTCTTACATAAACCCTCAATCAAATCCTTGCAAACTACTAAAACAAACTATGAAACTAATATCAATTTGCATTTATGATAACCTATGAATGAGATTATTATATAATAATCCTTGACTCCCAGATTATACCACTTGGTAATCCTTTGGTTAGCATTCTTAGATCACTTGGAAACCTTCAAACATCCCATTCTATAGTCTCCTTCTCTACTAGTTTATCAGCCACTTAAGAAACAATTACTAGCTCTGATAAAATCTACAACAAGAATGATCAAAATTGGAGCCAAAACTAAACATATATGAAACCAATTTAAAATATCAAATTGGATGGCAAAATGCCACTCCAAAGACTTTCCTTTTGCCAAGTGTCACTTCTACAACTTCCAAAGCAACTTTCTATTTCTCAAAGCTGCCACAAAAGCATTAATTTTTTAAATGAAAAGCCATATGAAATTTCCACAAATCTCATGCCAATAAGAAGATTAACTTTCTTGTCAAGGAGATTAACTATCTGTCCTGTAGTGGCTTCACTACTAGTTTTTCTTAAAGATTGTTTCTTTTTGTATGGGTTTCAGGTCCCTATAAAACATATTTTACACTAATCAAAATATTTCTTTTCAAGTTTCGAAATTGCTTTTCCAAGTGTCAATTACTTCCTTTCTCATTCCAAACAAACTTTCCACTTTTTTGTTTTGTAACTCGAGCACAAGAAAGTCAAGTAACTGCCAAAATAGAAACCTCCAAAATCCATACCATCTTTTCCCTCCCAAAATGTTTGAAATTTATTTTATTAATTTCAAAATAAATCTAATTTAACTATTTAATCATGGAGGAAAATATTTCCTAGTTTATCCATAAGGTTCTAATTTACTATTTCTAGATAACAAGAGTTACCATAAAAAGTAAGTACTATTTTTAGGACATGTGAACTTACTATTTTTAGTAAGATTATACATTTTTGAAAAAGGTGACATGACATGTCCTCCATTCTCAAAATTGCTTGTCCTCAAGCAATTAAAATTTCTATGCTTCAACATCCAGATGTTAAAATGATCTATCATGCCAAACTGTAGACTAAACCTTTACCACATGTACTTGTGTTATCTTGCATCTTTCCATGAGATATCCTAAAAAAATATTGAGAGGTGTAGCTATGTTAAGTGTGTTGAATATCCGAGAAATTGAGAAGGGGGGGGGGGGGGGGGTGAATTAGTTGATTACTTAAAACAATTTATTTTATTCTTTTCACCTTCGGATCCAAACCAATAGAATTAGTTATCACTAATATAGCATGAAAACATAAATATACAAAAAATCACACAATGAACACCAAATATGATGTGGAAAACCCAAGAAGGGAAAAACCATAGAGAATGTGAGTTCTTAATATAAAATATCGGTTAAGGTGATTTTTACAATCGGTGCCTCACTGCCAGAATGCTCACTGCCCAAAAAAAAACTCACTACCAAAGAAAGAGAGAAAGAAATAAAGAATCCACCATTGAAAACACAATCTGCAAAACTAGACTTCTTTTGATGCCTCAAAACCAACACATTCACACACATCACTAACTGTCTGATCTTTCCTTTCAAATATTACATATCTTCAAACCAATGTCACACTTTTTCTATATCTAACACAATCATATCATCCTCATATATTTTAATGTCTCTACTCTGGAATAGAATTTAATAATAAATAATAATAATAATAAAATAAAAAATAAAAAATAAAATAAAAATAAAAATTTAATTAAGTTAATGAAGAGTCAAAACACATGGAATGAAAAGTTGTGACTTTGTCAAATATGAGATATAAAGGGAGAAGATTACCTCATTTGAGAGGGGAGAAGGGTGGAATAAAAAGTGTAGATCAGATTTAATAAGAAGTGTACATCTAATTATGAAAGGTTGTATCCCTTTCCAAGGGAAAAAACAATGAAGAATTGAAATCTTTCAAAGGGTGCTGATGGTGAAAGGGTGTGTCTCTTGCCAAAGGGCATACATGATGAAGAGGTGTGACCCCTTCCTCACATTGAGAGATATAATGGAAAGGAATCAAAAGCATCTAGGGAGATCACCATCAATCAAATGAGACCAGATTTATTATTAAGTTACAGGTATTAACACCCTTGTTCATGGTGGTATGCATGGGGACTGTCATAGCCTAGTCTTGATGCCACGTCACCCTCTGTCATTATAGAATAAGTATGACAACTTGGAATAAAGTAGTGGTTAAATTTGGAAGACTAGTGACTTGTCAATGTAATGCTCAGGGATAACATCAAGATAAAATAGTGATCCTAAGATGGCAATGATGATAAGAATTAATAAAGAGTTAACAACTAGTTTAAGCCAACGATTTTTAAAGAGTGCATCAGTTAGATAAATGAAGAGGCACACTAAAGAGATATAATTCCTTGAAGAGAAAGGGAGTCACCTAAGGGTCACAACCCTCCAACAAGCTTAAGGGATATTTAAGAGTTAGAAAAGCATCATCCAAGAGGCATAGAATAATAAATAATAGGAAGACAATCAAATAAGAAAAGAAATCTCATTGTAGAGATATCATGAGTAATCAACAAGCTTTGTTAATTAGACCAAAGCATGACTTCCCCTATGAGGAAGCACCTAAGCATCAATCCAAACAATAATATGCAAGTTGTTCACTAGACCAATGTACATCAAATTCACATTAGGTCAAATTAGGAAGGTGTAATACAACTAACTTTTGCCGAAGATACTCAAAAGTATCTTTACACAATGTGTAGTATCCCTCCCTCGATCAGAATTTTTAGATACTTGTTTTGACTATAGTTGACTTTTTCAGTGGATATTAGTGGATTCATTATATGGTGATATTTCACTAAGATATTATGCTATGATGTGTTATACTTTGATTTGAGTTTCAGTGTATATTGTTTATGCATTATTTCCTCATTGATGGTTAGATTTTATTTTATTGGATTACTGACCATGGACTAAGACATTTATTTTATGCGTGAGATGTGTTATGTATATGTTATAATGTTTGTGTGTAAGTGTATGGGGTGTGAGGAGATGATTTTCCTTCACTCACTTCGGTGAGATAGGGAATGTCATGATTCTCCTTCACCGATGTGTCTACCGTGTTTGAATATGTATATGTATGCGTGAGTTGGTGATGCAGGATTTAGAGGTATAAGGTACTGACTTCACCTAGTCCCACAGGTCTGAGCATACCTAAATAATCTGATGGAAGTGAAGGAGATAGTCTTAAGGCCCTGATTTTTACCATTAGCCTTGCTTGTCACTAAGTAGTGTCAGTCATCCGTCAACCTTCCCTTATGTTGGTATGTGGGTCATGTTTCTGTTTTGCTTTGTTGTTGCGTGTTATGTATTTTTAAAATTAATTATGAAATAAATGATTAAGTGTATTTTAATATTTTAATAGATTATTCAATTTCTTTATTTGAATAGTGAAATGTTATATTGTATTTTTAGTTAATTAAAAAAAAGCGGGGGGGGGGGAATAAAGTTGTTTTACTTTTATGTATATTTAATGGTTAATTGATTTTCATGTTTGAGGAAAAAGGGCAATGATTTTAATTTGAAAATTTAAATAAAATACATTCTTTTGAAAAGAAAATATATATTTCAATTTTTTATTTTAAAAGTAAAAAATTGTGACCTAAAAGATATTTTTGGGGGAGAAAATGATTTAAATGTGAAATTTTTTCTAAAATCATTTCATTATGCAATTTGGAAAAAACATGCTGGAAACCTCAATGTATGGTTTTGGACTGGAAATTGTTGGTTGAAGAATCTATTTGGTGTTTTGAGGTTTGCTCTTCTTCAATTCTGTCTTTGTGGAAAGCTTACCAGGTTGGTGTATTGATTTTTTTTAATTGGGTAAAATTTTGGTTTTAATCAGCTCTCTATTGAGTTGCGGGTTGAGATTGCAAGATAATTAAATTATTGTATTTTTAATTTCCCTATTAGATTGTTATTTTTAAATTTCCCATTACTGATTTATAAGGGGGATATGCTGCCAAATTTTTTAATTTTGGGCAAGCCTAGGAAAATTTGGGGAAATAGAAAATTGGTGTTTGTTGAAAGAAATTGCAAACAAAAAAAAAAACATATACCCTATTTGGTGTTTTAAAACCCATGTTGTTAAAAAAAAATTGGATATGAAATTATGCTGGGGTTTATTTAAAATTACTAGTTAATTTTTTATTTATTTTCTGGGTTATTTAGTTGCTGTTAAAATTTTTACCAGTTCATATTTTGAGTTGAACTAGGTTTAAAAAAACTTTATAAAAAAGTATATATTGAAAAAAAATAAAAATAAAAAATATTATTAAATTGAAATGGGGGGGGTGCTGATGGACCATGTCCCCATGTCATGGGGGTCGTGGCTCCCCACGACCATGGGAGTGGCCACGGTGATGTGGACCATGTCGTAGTCCACCCACTACCAAAGGTTGTGGGGAGGGCCATGTTGTGGCCCACAGCCACTGCCCCACCCCTTTGGAAAGGGGTTGCGTGGCTTTAAAAAAAGCTATGTGGGGGGTTTTTAAAAGTTGGAAAATGGGAAAAATAAAAAAAGGTTATTGTATCTTGGGAACAAGAAAATATTATATTTAGTATATAAATGAATTAATTTAAATTTATATGTGTGTGTGTGTGTGTGTGTGTGTGTGTGTGTGTGTGTGTGTGTGTGTGTGTGTGTTAATATTTATCTATATATGTATAATTATATATACATATTTGTGGCTTTCATTTTGTAGAAATTATAAAATTTAAAATTGATAAAGCTGATAGTGATTGAAATGTTAATTGAAGTAGTGAAAAGGTTATTATTAAATAGTTTATTTTGAAACTTGGAGAAGTTAGAAGACCTTGGTCAATTTTATGTTTAAATGAAAGAGAATGGAATTGTTATTCTAGATTAGCAAAGGTGCTTGTTTTACTATTTCTACATCTAATTTGGAAACTGCAAGTCCTTGGTTTAATGGAATTAGACTTTTTCATGTGGTCTTTCTTGTTGGTCGGTCATGTGACTTGACTGAGTTTTGTCAGTTGGTTTAACCTATGTGCAAGGGCTTGTATGTCCAAGTTCTTTCTATTGTCTTGAACTCCGTTGTGTAACTTCATTTTGGTACTTGGGTTTTGGAGTTCATTGGGACATTTTTGTTTAGTGTCAAAAGGGAGAGTGGCTTTTGAGTTGGGGCCATGCCCAAAGAGGTTAGCATGATAACCCCTCAAAAGTTGTATAAGTAAGTGATAACAAAATAATACTTTAGGCAATTGGGTGGATGAAACATTAAGTAAGATAATTGTACCTTCCTCATGGTTGAGTGCTAGTACAGACTCAGGATGCAATGAGAAGTCCTGGAATGTCAAACCAACAACCCTGTCCTCATGAAAAGATTGTTTGGGTCCACATGAGACTTGGATGGGGTTGGAGGTTTGGGAGAGGTTACCAAGATAACCTAGGATGGGGGTCGGGACCTATGGAGGCCTACCGGGATAACCATACTAAGCTATGTGATGACACTCTTCCCTTATGGTCACTAGTGTGTAGCCTTGTTGGTATCACCTAAGTTTGTTTATGGAGTCATGTTTTGCAAGCTTATGCCTTATGTGAGTTTCTTGATGTTGTGTTTCGACCATGTGTGTGCATACCTTGTAGGTTGCTAGTGGGTCTTATTTCTATCTCCTAGCATGGTGGGGTGGGTCTTTTTGAGCCACATGGTTGGGTGGTAGTGCCACTTTCCATTGGGTGTGTTGTTCCTTCTTGCAGGAGTTAGCTTCATAGGTGTTCTAGTTGCGCTTTGATTCGAGCGTCTTGTTATTCAGTTGGATCCATTTTGTTATTTTGGGTCTTTCCTTGTATATCATAGACCTTATATGGTCATTTGTAATTATTTGATATGTATGCCTTCATGCCAAGATGTAAATTGTAATGTAAACATTATCTGATCTTTTGAGACTAGTGATTTAGTGAAATGTAATGTATTTCTGTCCTATGATGCAAGACAAATGTATGAATGGAAAATAAATGGTTAAATACATATGTTTTATTAGATTATCAGATGTAATGAAATGGAAAGAATCCTTATGAATGAAACCTAGACATGCTAATAATATTTAATACTATTGAATAAATTAACTATTGATTAAATGTAATTATGCTTTTATGCATAATAATCTTAATTGGATTAATTAGTGTTAAGAAATGTTTAGTTTGAATCATGTTAACCAAGTTGGGAAACCCTTTAGGTGTTAAGTTAAGTCTTTCGTTGTGTAATATAAACGTAATGTCAACTTCATGTATCATTTAACTTATTAAAGTTTTAAAAAAAAAATATTTACACACTTTCCAAGTGTTTTAGTTTAATCCCTTCGGGGTTTCTTGGTGGAGCATTACACAATGCCTTCATGAAGATATTTATGATTTTCTCTTTTGTAGGTACATAATCAATCTTTGCCTCACTGTCCAACACCTTTTCCCTCGAGAAGTGATATCAAATGGATATATGCTTTGTTCTAGAATGTTGTACCAAATTCTTAGAAATGTTTATTGCACTAGTGTTATCACACATAATAGAGATAGGTTCATTGAATGTTACTCCAATATCCTTTAAAGTCTACTTAATCCATAAAGTCTATGTGCAACATGAAGATGTTGCAATATATTCTACTTTAGCATAGATAAAGAGACAAAATCATGCTTCTTACTTGACTAGACCACTAACCAAGAGTTGAGAAAGAATTCTCCACCACTTTTACTTTTCCTGTCATCAACACTTCCATCTCAATCTGCATCAGTATATGCTGTTAGAGTGAAATATGAACTTTTAGGGTACCACAAATCAAATTCTTCTGTTCCTTTTAGATATATGAAAAATCTTTTCACTGCCATAACATGAGACTCTTTCATTTCTTGTTGAAATCTTACTGCCAAGCAAACTGTGTACATTATATCTGGTCTAGTAGCAGTTAAATATAATATTCCTCCAATCATTTATTTGTATGGACTTGCATCTGATTTAGAGGACTTATCATGTTTTCTCAATTTGCATCCACTGGTCATAGGAGTACACACTGGTTTGGAGTTCTCTATCCCAACCTTTTTCAATAATTCCTTGATTTATTTAGACTAAGAAATGAAAATTCCTTTATCATTCTAATTTACTTCCAAACCAAGGAAGAAATTTAACTCACCAATCATGGACATCTCAAATTCCTTCTGCATTTTAGTAGCAAATCTTCTACACATACCTTCATTTCCTCTAAATATTATATCAACATACACCACAACAATTAGGATTTTACTTGAAACATTCTTGAAATATAAATTGCTATTAGTCACACCTTTCTGAAATCCTTGATCAATCAAGTACTTATCTAGCCTTCCATACCAAAGTCTAGGGGCTTGTTTCAGTCTATAGAGGGCCTTCTTCAATCTACAAACAATGTTTGAATCATCTTTCAAGTTGAAGCCTTCTGGTTTTTCAATATAAACTTCTTTCAACTCTCCATTCAAGAATGCTAATTTCACATCAATTTGATAAACCTTGAAATCCTTAAAAGCTACAAAAGCCAAAAACAATTGATTGCTTCCATTCGAACAATTGGGGCATATGTCTCATCAAATCAATGCCTTCAATCTGATTATATCCTTTACAAACTAACCTTTCTTTATTTATCATAACCTTTCCATCTTCATCCATCTTGTTCCAGAATACCCACTGAGTTTGAATCACATTCTTATCTTTTGGTTTGTTAACTAATTCCCATGTCTATTTTTTCTCAATCTGATCTAGTTCTTCTTTCATTGCTTTCATCCAATTCTAATCAGTACAATCTTCTTCTACTATTTTCAATTTAGTCTCTGAAAGTAAACATAATATAACTTACTATTGAGATCCTTTGGTTCTAGTGATGATACCTTTGTTCTTGTCTCCAATGAGCTGATCAACTGAGTGATTCTTCTAAACATATCTTGGGGTGTTAGGTGTAGATGTTAGAGCTTCCTGATCTTCCTTTTCTTCTTCTCCTTCTTTGATCTTCTCTTTTTTTTTTGTCAGCCAATTCGTCTGTTTCCTTAGATGTGTCTTAATCAACCTTCACATTTGCACTTTCAACAATCTTATTTATCCTTTTTTTGTAACACTAGTATGCCTTTCCCCTTATAGAATATCCTACAAATATGCCTTCATCAACTCTATTGTAAAACTTTCCAAGATTACCCTCATCTCTCCTGATATATCATTTGTTTCCAAATACCTTGAAATGTTTTACTCTCAAAATTCTACCATGCCATAGCTCATAGGATGTCTTCCCATGTCTTTTTGATATATAATTTTGTTGAGAGTGTAGGCTGTAGTATAAATTGCTTCTCTCGAATACATTTTCAGAAGTTCTTCTCCTTTGATCATTATTCTAGCTACTTTTTGAATTGTCTAGTTCATCCTTTCTACTACACCATTCTATTGAGGTGTTCTTGGGGTAGACAAATATCTTTTAATACCATGTTTCTCACAAAAATTGTTAAAATCATTAGACGTAAATCCTCCTCCTCTGTTAGACCTCAAACACTTAAATTTTCTATCAACTTTAGTTACAACTTTACCTTTGAATTTTTTGAATTTCTCTAATGCTTCTAACTTCTCTCTCAAAAATGCAATTCATGACATTCTAGAATAATCATGAATCAATAATATGAAATACCTCTCACCTTATATTCTCCTTGTTTTGGTTGGACCGCATAGGTTTGTATGCACTAATTCCAACAATTCAGTGGATGAATGTTCCTTTCCTATGTATGTTCCTCTTGTTTACTTTCCAACTTGACATTCTCTAGACATGTTATCTGGTTGGGTCAACCTTAGTAAATATCTTACTGCACTTGATGAACTGGTCTTCACTAAGTTGTCAAAATTGATATGACACATCCTTCGATGCCAAAGCTAGGTATCATTGATTTGAGACAACAAACAATGCTTCGTAGCTCCTTCTAGCAAATACATGTTTCTGCCTGTCCTTTTTCCTCCAATAGAAACAGTTCTAGATCCTTTCGGATCTCACAACAATCATTTTGAAAGATATCATTCTAGCCATTTTCACACATCTTTCCAACATTCAAAAGATTACAATGCAAAACCTTCACATAGTAAACATTGTCAGTGTTATGTTTTCCATCAAAAGAAATAGAACCAATTCCCACAATTTGTGTTTTTTTATCATCTCCAAACCTAATAGTACCACCATCATACTTATCAAGTTTCACAAACTTACTTTTATCACCAGTCATATGATTTGAACATCCGCTATGAACCAACCATTCATTTCTATCTCTTCTAGTGTGTAAAGCAGTAGCAACAATCCTAGGGATATCATTTTTAGGAACATCACTTTCTACCAAAAATAAACAATAACCATCTTCATAATTTGATTCATCATTTGAAATGCCAACATCATCTTTGAGATAATAGGCTCTCTTATTAAATGTTCCTTTATTTTCTCTATATTTTTGCCTTGAATTATTTTTTCGGACACCTAGTAGCAATATGACCAATCTTTCCACATCTAAAAAATTTAAGGGGTAATGTACCTTTGTATTTGTTGGTGCCTTTCTACAGTTTCCTCAAAAAGTTTGCTTGCATCTCATCTGAACTTACATCTTTTGGATCTTCTTTAGATGGTTTAAATTTAGACTCAGTCTTAACCTTGTCTTTTCAAAACTTTCTTATCTCAAATGTTGATAGAGTACAATACAACTACTCTCTAGTGAACTTCTTTGGATCATACATTTCTTCAATAGCCGAGATCTTGTCATCGTAACTTTATGGTAGGTACATCAAGATCTTTTCAATTATATCTTCATCTGACAAATTGCCACCAAAATACTTTGACTTACCACATTATCCACCTTCTAAAAATAGCTAGTTATATCTTCTCCTTTTTATATTATCAATTTTTTATATCTACGCTTGGCTATTAGCTTCTTTGATAAATTGACTCTATCATTTCCTTCATAGATTTCACTTGACCTTTCCCAAACCTCATAAGTAGTATGCAATGAAATAATCTTTATCAATTTAGTATTCGATAAAGCAGTAAAGATATCATACCGTGCCTTTTCACTCTCTTCTTAAGATTGGATCTTAATTGGAGTGGTAAGACTAGTCGATTGACCATACTTAGTTTTCACTACTTTCCAAGTGTGGTATCCCAAAGAAATCAAGTAGCCTCTCATCTTCACTTTCCAAAAACTATAGTTGAATCCTTCAAAGATAGGAAAAGTCAATTTATGTGCCATTGGATTAGGATCTACCTCAAGCAGTTAATCTTTTCTCCAAGGAACCAAAGGTATGATACCAATTGTTGAATATCTGGGCAATTGAGAGGGGGGGGGGGGGGTGTTAATCAGTTGTTTACTTAAAAAAATTATTTTGTTCTTCTCACCTCCAAATCCAAACCAAAAAAGTTAATTATCACTAACATATCATGAAAACTTAAACATACAACATATCACACAATGAACACCAAATATGATGTGGAAAATCCAAGAAGGGAAAAACCATAGAGAATGTTAGTTCTCAATATAAAGCACCAGTTAAGGTGATTTTTATAAGGGGTGTCTCACTACCAAAATGATCACTACAGGCGGGTTCATTGCCCTGAAAAAGACTCACTACTAAAGAAAGAGATAAAGAAAGAAAGAATCCACAACTGAAAAACACAATTTGCAAAATGAGACTACTTCTGGTGCCTCAAGACCAACACATTGACACACATCACCAACTGTCAAAAATTTCCTTTCAAATCTCTCATATATTCAAAATAATGTCACACTTTTTCTATATATAACACAATTAGATGATCCTCATATATATATTGTCTTTCGGGAAGAAAATTCTTCCAAGTCGGCCAAGACAGGGATCTAAAATAGGTCAACACTAAACATTTCAGTGGTGGGAAGGAATGAGTAGTAGAACACACCATGACACACATCAATGGTCAGATTAACGCGTTGCAATAATTACAAATTATGGACCCAAAAGCCATGATACACATGCTACACCATAAGCCACTGCACATCCTCGATTTCCGGACTTCATCCGGACCCAAAAACCATCACCCAAAACAAAAAAGATAAGAATGAGACCAAGATACACAAGAATACCATCGATCAACATCATATCCAATAGCCTAAAATATTTGGATCACCAACACAACTTCCCGAGCACCAAAGAGTTCGCAAACACACATTTCGGACCACTAATATGAAGAAATACAAAGACATCAATTCCAACCAATATGTTGACATCAATGACAACCACTTAACAACATCATCATATCCACAACAAATATTATCATCTACAATAAACTGGTCTTGTTGTATCTATATTTTATACATATCCCACTTGTCCATGTTATCATTTTCCTATTTCCCTTTTTAGGAACTTTTCTCTCTTAGCTTGGCTCCCAAATTATAATGCTATAGAAATATTGGGTAACCTGTACTAGAAAGTAATAATGCCTTTGTTCATGTTCTAAAATTTATTTTTTCTTCTATTAAGAATAATATAATAATATTTGCATCCACTACTACAATCCATACACTTTTCTGAAATAATTCTTTCTTTGGCATCTATACTGCTAAAAAACAACTTACATAAATGCACAACAATAGATCTATACACTATGTTAATGTGTATATTTTTATTTTCATCTTTTTGTACTAATTCGTAATAGAAAAAAATTAACAATGGAGCAACACATAATGATAGACATTAGCAAAATTTATGCCATGACACTCTCAGTACCTAGACTATAGGTAACCATTATTTATGACAAAAAGTGATGCTCTTTGAAACTATTAATTACCACAAAATTGACACCCTTTACATATACATTGTTAGGGGATTCCCATAAAATCCTCCTCTTCATATTAGATTTAGGAAAGAGATACTCCTTATATACATTGAGAATGAACTCATATCTCTCTTTGTGATTGTCATGCCAAAGACTTTTCCAAAACCTATCATAAAATCTACTATTCCCATCACCCATACCTAGTTGATTTCCTCCCATGAGGTTTTATATCACTAACCTACTCCTAATTAAATCCATTTTTGTTAGATTGTTGGACATGAAGAATGATGACCTTCTAACATCAATATATAATGAATTCATCTCTCATTTCAACAACCTATATTTATTCAACAATATCTCAACCCAAGTGTGTTTATCCTTCTCCTAAGAAGGTGCATTATAAAAGAACTCATGTTGCTTACATATGCCCAAAGCTATTTATAAACAATCCCAAGAATCTTTCCAAAACTTGTTATGGATCACTATATAATCAAAATAAATAAAATCAAAATTTATCATCTGATTCACTGTGAATTGGTAACTTACCTTTTAAATAAATATTTTTTACTTCTTGTACTCCTTACAAATAGAAAAATTATGAGTGACAAGGTGCTAATTCACAATATGAAATAATATTGGTATGTTCTCATTCTCTTCTCTAAATATTATCTTGTAAGTACATATCTAAATACTCTCTATTTTTTAATTTGGAAATAGTAGAATGATACAATGAGATCTATGGTACTCACTAATTAATATCATAAAATAAATAATATTCACCTCTAAACAATTAGCTACCCACTTAGCTTCTCTTGTAGCATTATACTATTCTACATATGGTAGCGAAAGTTCTGAAATGTGAAATGAGTTGATTACCTCCATAGAATTCTCAATTACCTAAAGTGTTATATTCTCTTAGTTGTGGAGAGTATTGATGATGTGTCTCAAGTATAAAACATTCATCATCATGAATTCATAAAGATATTCATATATATTTAGATCCTTTTCCTCTTCAATAACTGCTTTTTAGATTTGGGATCTTCCTCTAACACTTTCACTTCTTCATCTATGAGCTCAACTTCCTTGGATTTTTGCATCTCTAATCATTAAATAAATGCAATCAACCTAAATATTTAGAGTGTAAAAAGGTGAAAGAATTCATATTAGAAATTTCCAAAGCTCTCACTATAAAAGATACATACTCTTGAGGGAATTCTATAACTTGATTTCCTTTCATCATTTCTTTATCTATAGGAAATTGATATTCATCCAAAATCTATAGACACTGAATTTCAATAAACTTCTTACTCTTGATAACATTGAATTAAAAATTTATACTTTACTCTTTCTAAATATTATAACCAACCTTCTACCTATGTAGGTGCTTGGAGTGAAAATTCTTTTTTTCAACTCATTCTTCCATGTCTTCTTTGACGATAAATTCACCTTTGACTCTAGTTAGCTATTTATTAAAAGTTACGAGGATTTTGGTGATTTCTATGTTATCATATACCTAAGATTTATTCCCCCTGAACAAGTAGTCATTAAGGGTTCTATCAATGAATTGAAGGTCTCCCTTCTTGCGTCTAGCTAATTTTCTATACTCATCCATTGAAGAATAATTCTCCATGACATCTTCTATCTTCTCTTGTGGCAGTTCCCAGTTGGATCATAGAGCACATGGGCATGCATTTATCTGAAATCCCTTATTGTGGTTTCTATATTTCATACCTCATGTGGTGATATGAAGATGATAATTAATTTTTCAATAATAGTCATATCCTTAAATAATAAATCTATGTCTATCTTCCTTAGATTTTCTAATATTCTTCACCTTCATGGGAAAGGTCTCACTCAAATTTGATCTCTTTGATCTAGTGGGATACCTCATGTATGGAATTTGGAGTAAGAATTTTCTCCTCAAGTAACAAATGACCTTCTAGTCAGTTGATTGCCTTTAGCATTGAATTTTCCATGTCATTCTACTCTAGTCTCTCTTGATGTCCATCCCTAAGATCTATGACTTTTCCTTCAATTTTAATAAGATCTATCAATTATGATAGGTTGTTGTTATGAATTCTTCACCTTTTACGAAGAAAAATTTACCAATTCTTGTGTCTCTTCAAACATATGTTTCTTGGTCTCCATTTCTACTTTTTTTTCTCTAGGAGCTTGTGTTGATTTTTATGACACATTATTTATCCTTTCTTCTTTGGTCATTAGACTCTTGATAGAACCTTGTAACTGGACTACTTGAGCTTTGATCTCTCTCTTTCTTTTCTTCTCTTTATCCAACTTATAGACTATGAAATCTATCTAATATTTGATTTATATGATGTCCCATCTTCTAAAAGTATGGCCCAAATAAATTGTAACAAGTTGGTGGTTTGACCTAGGGACAATTTCTCCTACATCTTTCTCCACTAGGGACATGGACACGTAAGCTACATTAGTATCATTCCTTTTCCTTTTCACTATGGACATTACCCTAGATTTTCTATTAGGATTTGGTTCTTCCACATCTCAGAATAAATCACTCATGTCTAGAGGGAGTACTTACATTTTTTCTCCTACATTAAGCTTTATATTGAGCCAACCCATATTGTCTATTTTTTATTTACCATTAAGGGATTTCTTAGATGTATTTATTTACTCCTTAAAATGACATAGTTTTAGTATTTTGGGGGATCTCTAGATTGGATTCATATCTTGTCATTTATTTATCCTTAGAGACCTATTCTAATATTTGACTATTAAGGAGAGTTTTGAATCCTCCATTTTTTCTTGAACTTATGTAGTGGTAGTGATTCTATTTGAACTTTACCTACTTCATCTATGGTACAAACTTCATTTTCTTTTGTAGGTAAAAAGGAGGTTTCAATTACAAACTCTTTTCTTGTTTTGACACTAGGTTTATTAGCATTTGGTGACACTACCTCAATAGGTAGAGATATAACTTTTATTCTTAATTCAGGTGGAATATTAGATTCCCTTTAACTTATTTTTTCAATCCTTAAGAAAAGATTCTTCTTCTTCTTCCGCAAAAAAAGAGTATGTGGTTTGTAAACCAATAATTGATTCAACATGAAAGCCTATTTCAAACTCATCATCTATAAAATAGAGAAATTAAGATAAAGGGAATGGAGAAACCATTGAATCTCTTCTCTTATTTTTCTTCATTTTATGTAGAGAGGATGCAATCATATTGGCAGTAGAATCATGCATTACTCTATTCTCAAGGGTGACCAGATTTGTCTCCTTATTTTCTTCAAACTTTGAATGAAGAGTGACAAGACTTGTAGGTGGTGGAATGCTTCATTAAGCAATTGAAGATGTATGGACCATGCTTGGAATTTTGTCCACATAATGACTACTCATTAATGGAATATTCAAGTCAATTGCCTTGTCACCACATTTACTTGATGCACTAATTTCAAATTGAGTAGATGTTGAGATTGATATAGTAGTTGTTGGGGTTTCTACAATTATTGTGGTTATTATTGGGGTTGGGATCACATCCTCTTCAGTGGTAGTAGTTGTCACTTTGGTTTTGCTGGTACATCACCTTCCTTAGTTGACCTTATAACTTTTGTCATTCTTATTTCTTCAACCCTCCTTTTCTTTGATGAGAAATAAGCATAAATATAAGTATCTATCTTCTTTTTCCCTATTTGTTTATCTTCTTTAGAATATGTAATTTATATTCCTTTCATTTTAAGAGCCCAAACATAATGAGTCAAACACAAATATCTAATTGAATTTTTTCAATCTTTTAGAGAGCTCTTATATTGAGGTAACCTAAATTTTAGACCAATTTGGATAAGGAAGGGTCTGATCAAATATTTGGTCCAACTCATATATAGGGTGCATAACATTTTTATCATCTTCATTAATTTTTAGTGGGACCTACATAACCATGAGAGCCTTAATCTATTTTGGGGTTAACCTATGGTAATTCCTCCTCCTTACTTCATGATTATCTTGGCAATTTGTCGAATAATCTTCTTGATGAGGTTCATGCTTCATGCTTCTATTCATGTATTTATCAATTATATTATATGGATCATAAGCCCACCTTAAAAGGCTTTAGATTAAATATGTTTAACTTTGTATTTGATGTTCTATAAATTGATATTGTAGGGAATTCATGATATCCTACATGTATATTAGAAATTTAACTCCCCTTCGTTGATGTATTGAGTCAAATATATGATGCGACTATAGGTCCTGCCTTGCATATTCTACCAACATGAATTTATATGCTGGGTACTTCAAGAGAATGTAAGAGCAACCTAAATATCCTTCAATTCAGATGTAAGAGAATTTTGGGAACTATAGGAGCCGACTCCCAAGAGGATTAATGACATGTCGTGCATCTACTGAGATTATTTTTTCTTTGTCTCCCTCTATCATTCTAACCAATCTCATAGTGAATGCATCATTCACCCTTTTATAATACTTCTAAAGATTCCCTCAGCTTCAACTACATGTAGTTTTGATAAACCACCTTTTGACCTGGGCCTTTGCCAACATATTGCTAGATTTACATGTCCTAGGTTGGTGTGTGATATCAAACAATAGTGTATTTTGATTTTGGTCTTACGAAAGACCCCTTGGAACTCAAAATTTATGTATTTCAACGTGTGGCTCATTCTACTTTGTTTGTAATTACCTTACAAAAAATAACACATTTTTTATGTATTCTATTTGAAAGATAATGTTGAAGAAAATAAGGTTATACTTGCCATATGTTTTCAACTATAAATAATCTAAAACATTGCTAAACCTTATTAATTTTACTTAAGAATTATTAAATTGACATATCTTATTGACAACCGGTTGAGATAAGTAACTGTAGATAGGTTTGTAGATGAATCTCTCCTATGTACAAAACAAACTTGCACGCTAATGTTCAAGAATTTTTAATGGTTTCATAGAATGCTTGTAATTAATTTTAAAATTAATGACAAGAGTAGACAATAGTTGTTTTTGAAACCATGAGAAAGACAATAATTAACATGAAGAGATATTCTAGTAATACAATCAAATGTCAATAATGTTTGATATGCAGCACACATGACTAGACATTTATCGACGATATATTAAATTATTCATTTAATTTGACACTTGGAACACTTAATCTATTTTAAATGAAAACGCATGAGTTTGTTTGTTAATTCTAAATGAGTTCAATATTCCAAAACTGAAAAATAATATCACCCATTGGGTCGGAAGCCTTTGCTTATTTTCTTTGTTACACTATTTTTCGCAAAGGGAAGGGTCATCAAGTGGAATAATGATATTTATCGGTTTCATCTATAACATGCATTTTTTATGTAATTTCACTTAAATAAGGAGCCTTTTGTAAAAATTGTGCACATCAAAGAAAAATTATTGGACCTATACTAAGTCACAACATGTAAAGTAGAGTATATACTAATCCAGATTTTTAGTGTACATTAGATGCTAGCTCAATCATGTAGCTTGAAAGATGGGTGGTTGGTGACAATGAACTAAAAGGGAAAGTTATAGAAGGTTCAATACTACATATATTTGGTATCATGAAAGTTAGAACCTATACCTAGATATTGTTGAATAATCCCCCACATACATCAAATTTTCTATCTTAGATCTATTATTTTTTGCCTAAAATTTAGAAACTCAGACCCTTTAGGTGTCCTCCATTCTCTAATAAAATTGAGTATTAAACAATCTAAGACATTAAATAAGTATTTCAAATTTTTGGGGCTAGGGTCTTTGATTGTCAAAATTGTCATATGGCTCACGCCCCTAATTTTGTTAGTCATCTAAATTGTGACATAGTTTGGGCTCTATCAGTTTTTTTATGTTGATTTACAACAACCTTAATGGCTCACATTATTTGTCGATGCATATAATCTTTTCTTTTGAGTACACAACTTCGTATTTTCTCTATTTGATTTATTTTTAGGTGGTGACTACCTCAACCTACAATTTCAAAACATATTCCCACTTAGATGATTTATCACCTAATATTGGTGAAAAACCAATTTATCTCCAATGACGAGTTCTCTAGTCACTTCCTTTTATTTACTCGAAGGTATTATTTATATGTTGATCTTAATATTATATTATTTACCTTGTGCTCTTGTGCACAATACAACATCCGCTACATTTTTTTGATGTGAAATTTATCTTAGACATTAGAAAATTCATATTTAATATATTAAAAATTTAAAAGTCTAAGATGTAAATGAATCTCCATTAACTTAGAGTGCATGCACAAAATCTATGTCACAAATTCTTATTTAAAAGTCTAAGCAACCAATGATATAGTTGTATACACCTAAAAATGGTCTAAAGATAATTAATTAAATAAGCAATTATTTAATTAATACCCCTTCCTGATTTAATTGAATTCATTAGGCAATTTGATTAAATTCTCCCTTTCATATACTTATTAATAAATCTAAGGATCTATTTAATAGGTTCATTTCAATAGTCCCCTTTGATTAATTAATTCAAATTAATTAATCTTCCCCCCATTTCAATCAATTCTTCTAATCCTCTAATTAATTTAAAAAAATCAATTTATGAGTTGTTGAGAACTAATTAGTCTTTTCCTATTATTTGAATTTTTGAATTCAAATTACCCACATGCCTCCTAACTTCTAACCACTTAGCCTTACCATCCCTCTAACCTAACTCATTCCATATAACCTTGGGTTTAACTAACCCTATCCTATCGTGCACATTCTAAACTCCTTATCCTAACCTCCTATGGTGTGGATATTTTCTTCTTGAGACACATGGAACTTTGGCCACATGTCTCCTCTCTTGGACACTTGCCCTCTTATGAGCAAGGATCCTTGATGCTTGTCACCATAGAGATGACAAGTGTCTCTTCGTCCAACATCTTCTCCAACCTCTTCCAATTTCACCCTTGATATCTGCAGACTCAATCTTGACTGTTGATTCCTGCCACCTCACCCTTGGCCTTGGAAATCCTATAAATATCCCCCATTTTGGAGCACAAAGGATCCCATCTCATTATCAATTTAGGCATTGTTACTATAGGCATATCTTTTGAGCATTATTGTTATATGCAATTACATCTTATATTTAGCTTAATTTGATCATTTTTAGCATAATTGTTGAATCATGTAGCTTAATCAATCTCTTTTATAGCTTAATTGTATCATCATCATAGGTTAATCATGCATATCATTAGCTTAATTAGTCTCTTGGATCAATTTAACATAATCAATCTCATCTTTGCATATCATTATCATTTCAAATCCTCCTTCTAGGTGTAGTCAAGTCACTGGGATTGCTTATCCAGATCTGAGAGCAAATCCATACTCGCATTTCTTAGGAGGCGATAGGTCACTTTGTCATGGTTCATCTTTGTTTGCTTATTATTTTCTAACCATGCTTGTAATGATCTATTTGATAGTTCTGATACTTAATATAAGTACAGATCCAATAACCAACAAGATGAGAGGGGGGGGGTGAATCATACAAACTTAATCTTCCATAAAAACATCAGATTCAACCTCAGTAATATAACCAAAACTACTCAACATACAAACTCAAAAGCATATAAACATCATAAACCTCATAAAACTAGATTTAATGTGGAAACCCAAATAGGGAAAAACCACTGTGGGATTTCGGACCCACTAAGAAATATACTCTTCTAGAGTATGCTCGGTTAAAAGCGAATCATATTAAAGATTAGAAACACATTGCTAGATGTGACCCAGTTAAGGGATTTCCCTTAGATCTGTTAGGATCTTCACATTGTTAGAAGTGACCTTATTAAAGGATTTCAAACACTCAATCAGAATGTCACCTTGCTAGAGGGTTTTACAAATAAGGCTGTTAAGTCCACTTGGTTAAGAGATTTTCTGTCACTTTCTCAAAATAATAGTAAAAAATCTATCTAGAAATTCACATCTAAAATGCTAAAGAAGATTCTTATTTATTCAATACAATCTAGACATAGAACTAATCTTGTCCATCTACTGGGCTTCTATACTCTGTTATTCAAACAGGTATTTAGGCTTTTGTGCTCGGTAATCACTATGTAGCATCCTTGTGCATACACTTGCCCGCATCCATTGTTTATCAATCAATTCCCTATTTATAAACAATTAGCTAACAGCTTAATCTCCTTGATCACATTTCCCATGATCAATCATAGCCATCAGATCTTCAAACTTTGACCATGTGCAATGTATCTTTGGATTTGAAAACATTTCACCTCACCTAGGAACTTGCATACATTTCTTGGAACTTGTGCTAGGGTATTGCAGTTCAATCTGAACTGTAGATCTTCATGTCGATCTTCCATTGCCATAGATTCATTAACAAACTTCATGCACAACATACCAATCATTTAATCACTTCCAGCTCATCAACTTCCTTCATTAAATAATGCATGTGAACATTTAATGCATTCTGTTACAACCCGGTTACAACTCGGTAATAACTCGGTAAATACTAAACTTCACTTAGTAGACATTCTGCCTTCATTAACTGATAGTGATAACCTTAGGTTTTACCGACTAGGTTCCTTAGGGTTTACCGACTAGGTTCTTTGCTTGGTAACATAGTATAGAATTAACCTTACAATTTATAACATATGTATGATGTCAAAACAATCTAAACATTATGATCTCATCATTGTCTAACTTAGTAATAGTTTCCCAATGAATACCTTATTCATCCCCTTATTCATCATAATCTTTCTGTGTCTTTTACCGACATCTTTATACTCTTCAAATCATACTTCTCAAGATATGGCAACATCATACTGAATTAGAAAATCAATTTCTTGACATCAATGACAAAATAATAATATTAAGACAGTAGACATCCTTAATCAGTTATATCAACAACCTTCTCAATATCCTTATTGAAATGCCAACAATCTTTTATTGTCTGTTATAATGCCAAATGCTAACAATCTCCCCCTTTGGCATTGATGGCAAAACCAATTGATTTGACCTTAAAAAGATTCAGATTGCTGTGATTCTGAAATGCTGAAATGCTCTCTTGCTCTCATCAGACTTCTCTCCCATACATTAGACTTCTCCTCTTTTTTCAGTCTTCTTTCCAATCTTCAGTCTTCTCCCCTTTCTCAGTTTTCTCCCCCTTTGACAACAATGCCAAAAAGTAAAGAACTAAAACATAATTTATTCCTATATGAAGTGAATTCCTATTGTAGTGTATCAATTCAGTCTCGGTCAGAGCATTTTGTCTTCAATTCCTGTTCCCTGTATTGTTTCCTGTAATATTTCTTGTAGTATTTCCTATAATATTTCCTGTAATATTTCCTGTACACCTTTAGAAAACATCCTAAAGTGTGTAAATCAACATCAACTCCTAAAAGATATTCGATAGAGTCACCAAATTGATGCTTTCACCAAACTTGGTGAGTGAGTAGAAGATAGGGGTAGGACCCCTAACTTACTTCTGAGATATTCAAAAGTGTCCCTTGGTAGTGGTTTGGTGAAGATATCTGCTATTTGTTCCTTTGTGCTAACATATTCCAACACCACTTTCTTCTCTTGAGCTTCTTCTCTAAGATAATGGTATTTGATAGAGATGTGCTTTGTCTTAGAGTGCATAATAGGATTCTTTGAAATGTTAATGGCACTAGTATTGTCATAGAATATAGTTACTGGCTTAGTAAATTTCTCATTTATACCTTCCAACAGTTGTTTGATCCATGCAATGTTGGTACAATTCAATGCTGTAGCAACGTATTCAGCTTCTACTATTGACTGTGAAACACATCCTTGTTTCTTGCTAAGCCAACTCACTAGTCTTTCTCCTAAAAAGAAAGCTCCTCCACTTGTTCTTTTTCTACCATCAATGTTGCTTGCCCAATCAGCATCAGTATAAACTTTTAACTCAAAATCATTTCCTTTCTGATATACTAAGCCATAATCCTCTATGCCTTTCAAGTATCTAAAAATTCTTTTGATTGCTGTCATGTGTGTTTCCTTAGGATCTGCAGAGAATCTTGCAACTATACCCACTGCATGTGCTATGTCTGGTCTACTGCGAACAACATATTGTAGCTTTCCAATCATGTATCAGTAAAGTGTCTCATCAACAGATGCAGATTCATCATTCTTTGATAATTTACAGTTGGTAGTCATAGGAGTACTTACTGGTTTTGAATCCTCCATTCCAAATTTCTTCAAGATTTCCTTTATGTACTTGGATTGAGTAATGAAAATCTTATTTTTCATTTGCAGTATTTGTAAACTTATAAAATACTTTATCTCACCAATTAATGACATCTCAAATTCTTTGCTCATTTCATTTCCAAAGTTCTTACATAGAGAGTCATTTCCACAAAATATAATATCATCAACAAATATGGCTGAGATCAGTATTCCATTTTCATCATTCTTCATGTACATATTGCTATTCTCACTTGTCCTTATAAAACCAATCTTAATCAAATAAGAGTGCAATCTTTCATACCATGATCTAGATGGTTGTTTCAAACCATATAAAGCATTGTTCAATTTACATACCCGATCTTTATTCTTGTCTTCAACAAATCCTTCAGGTTGTTCAATAAAAACTTCTTCTTCTAATATTCCATTCAAAAATGCAAATTTGACATCCATTTGATATACCTTGAAGTTTTTGAAAGCATCATATGCCAACAATGTTCTTACTCCTTCAAGTCTAGCAACAGGTGCAAAATTTTCACCATAATCAATTCCTTCTTCTTGAGCATAGCCTTTGCAAACTAGTCTTGCTTTGTTTCGAATGACCTCTCCTTTTTCATTTAGCTTGTTTTTGAAAATCCACTTTGTACCGATTACATTTTTGTCCTTCGATCTTGGGATTAGTGTCCATGTGTCATTCTTCTTGATTTGATCAATCTCTTTTGTCATAGCATTTATCCAATCTTCACTGTTAAATGCCTCTTTCACTATTCTCGGTTCAAATTCAGATATCAGACATGTGTTCTGTCTCAATTTATTCCTTGTCATCATTGGATCATCCTTATCTCCTATAATTTGACTTGGTGCATGATGTCTTCTAACATACTTGGCTAATATAGGCTTGGTAGGCTCTGTATGATCTTCTTCATCACTCGGTAATTGGATATTCTCTTCATTTTCTTCAACAGTCTTCTTGGTAAGACTTGTCGGTTGAACATAGACAAGTTCATCATAGTCTTCTGGTTCCTTGGAATTTCCTTCATCATTTCTTTCTACAAATTCATCAATTTTCACATTTGCACTTTCTACTATTTTGTTAGATGATTTGATCAGACATTTAAATGCTTTGTTTCTAGAAGAATAACCTAGAAATGTTCCTTCTTCACTTTTCTGATCAAACTTGCCATTTCTATCATCTTTGTGAACATAGCATCTACTTCCAAAGATTTAAAAAAAACTTACATTAGGTTTCTTGTCATAACAAATTTCATATGGTGTCTTCAAAGTACCTTTCTTCAATTGTACTCGGTTCAGGGTGTAAACTGCTGTGCTTATTGCTTCTCTCCAAAATGTTTGTGGCAATTTCTTTTCAATCATCAATGTTCTAGCACAATCTACAATAGATCTATTTCTTCTCTCATCTATTCCATTCTGCTATGGAGTTCTCGATGCAGAGACTTGTCTTTTAATACCATGATCATTGCAGAATAAGTTGAACTCATCAGATGTGAATTCTCCTCCTCTATCTGATCTAAGACATTTCAGTTGTCTTCCTGTTTCATTTTCAACTCTTGCCTTGTACCATTTAAACATTTGAAAAGCTTCTGATTTATCTTTTAAAAACATTACCGACATCATCCTTGAATAGTCATCCACAAATAATATGAAATATTTATCACCATAATAACTTTGAATTTTCATAGGATCACAAAGATTAGTGTGCACAAGATCTAAAATTCCCTTAGAAGTGTAAGACTTACTTGCAAAGCTTGATCTTGTCATCTTACCCATCTGGCATCCTTGGCACATAGCATTCTCAAGTTTTTCAAGACTCGGTAGACCTCTTACTCGGTGCTTCTTGCTTATTTTGATCAAATTATCAATATTTACATGACAAAACCTTTTATGCCATAACCAGGTATCATCTATCTTTGCATACACACACTTGTTACGAGTTGAGTCAAGGTGAAATGTGTTACCTTTAGTTTGTGTCCCAGTAGCAGCTAACTTTCCATTCTTGTCATGAACTTTGACAATTCCTTTCTGAAATTCTATTTGGTAACCTGTGTTGTTTAGCTGTGCTACACTCAACAAATTGTATTTCAAATCTTCAACCCAATAAACATCATTGCATCTAGCATTGTCAAGAAGTGTTATAGATCCTTTACCTCTTACCAGACATGGTGCATCATTACCAAATCTTACATAGCCTCCATCATAATCTTCTAATATAACAAACCTATGTTTATCTCCTGTAATATGATGTGAGCATCCACTATCTATGATCCAAGAATCATTAGTATTTATGTGAGATATTAGGGTTTTTTCTTCATACCTTTCTTCATCTGATCCATCTTTGATAGCCACATTAACTACTTCCTCTATATCAATTTCATCTGATTTATCATCGTTGGATTCTTCATTGGCTATTAAGCATGTCTTTCTATCTCTTCTTCTAAAGTCTTAGTGTCCTCTGTAATGATTATCTTTCTGTCTATCATCTTGGTAGTCTCTCTTTTTAGTAGAATCTTTGCCAGGACAATTAGAAGCTATATGTCCTATTTTATCACAATTGAAACATTTCAGAGGTAGTTTTCCTTTATACTTACCTTTGCCTCTCGGTAACCTTCTGGCTAATAGTGCTTCAAACTCTTCTTGCTTTCTGATTTCTTCATACAATTTGTGTACTTCTTCCATGTTCTTATGATATCTTTCACTTGTTCCACTGTGATCTCCTTCAAAGTACTTATACTTTCTTTCATTGTAATCATTAGATTCATCAAGATGAAAAGAACTAAATTCAGATTCAACTTTATTTACCGAAGATCCACTGTTGTCAAAGTTACTTAACTCAAATGCATGTAGCTTACCAATAGTAGCATCTAAAGAAACTGGCGTATTCGGTTTAGACCTTAATTCATTGATTGTAGAGACTCAGATTGCATAAGCTGGTAGAAGGGTTCTTAACAACTTACTTGTTATATCCTTTTCTTCAATAGTTCCACTTGCTCCTTTGATTTGATTGACAATCTCCTTAGTCTTGTACTATACTGAGTTATGTTCTCACCTTCATTCATCCTCATGGATTCAAGTTGTCCTCTTAGACTATCTACTTTTTCTCTTTGAACATGTTCATCTCCTTCATATACTGATATGAGCTTATTCTACATAGCCTTTGCATCATTGCAACCTTCTAGATCATTAAACTCTAAGTCGATCAATGCAGATGTTATTTCAATCATTGCTTGGATATGTTATTGCTTTGCCTTTATCTCTTCTATTGTCAATGGATAGGTGCTTGGTGTGATGAAATCATTCTCTAGATAATATACACCATAATCTCCAACTCCTGATAGGTGTAGCTTCATCATTTTCTGCCATGTAGAGAAACTTGACTTGTTCAGCTTCGGTGCATCCCTCTTATACATCTTAGGATCTTTAACTCAAGTGCCTTTAAACTTTTCTTCCAGAGTCCAAAGCTCTGATACTGGCTGATACTTAATATAAGTACAGATCCAATAGCCAACAAGATGAGAGGGGGGGAGGTGAATCATACAAACTTAATCTTCCATAAAAACATCAGATTCAACCTCGGTAACATATACCTCAATAATATAACCAAAACTACTCAACATACAAAATCAAAAGCATATAAACATCATAAAACTCATAACACCAGATTTAACATGGAAACCCAAATAGGGAAAAACCACTGTGGGATTTCGGACCCACTAAGAAATATACTCTTCTAAAGTATGCTCAGTTAAAAGTGAATCATGTTAAAGATTACAAACACATTGCTAGATGTGACCCAGTTAAGGGATTTCCCTTAGATCTGTTAGGATCTTCACCTTGTTAGAAGTGACCTTGTTAAAGGATTTCAAACACTTAATCAGAATGTCACCTTGCTAGAGGGTTTTACAAATAAGACTGTAAAGTCCACTTAGTTAAGAGATTTTCTGTCACTTTCTCAAAATAACAGTAAAAAATCTATCTACAACTTCACATCTAAAATGCTAAAGCAGATTCTTATTTGGTCAATACAATCTAGACATAGAACTAATCTTGTCCATCTGCTAGGCTTCGATACTCTGTTATTCAAATAGGTCTTCAAGCTTCTACGCTCGGTAATCACTATGTAGCATCCCTGTGCATACACTTGCCTGCATCCATTGTTTATCAATTGGTTCCCTATTTATAAACAATTAGCTAACTGCTTAATCTCCTTGATCACATTTCCAATGATCAATCATAGTCATTAGATCTTCAAACTTTGACCAGGTTCAATGTATCTTTCGATCTGAAAACATTTTAGCCTGCCTAGGAACTTGCATACATTTCTTGGAACTTGTGCTAGGGTATTGCGGTTCAATCTGAACTGTAGATCTTCATGCCGATCTTCCATTGCCATAGATTCATTAACAAACTTCATGCATGGAATACCAATCATTTAATCAGTTCTAGCTCACCAACTTCCTTCATTAAATATCGCATGTAAACATTTAATGCATTCTATTACAGCTTGGTTACAACTCGGTAATAACTCGGTAAATACTAAACTTCACTTAGTAGACATTCTGCCTTCATTAACCGATAGCAATAACCTTAGGTTTTACTAACTAAGTTCCTTAGGGTTTACCAACTAGGTTCTTTTCTTGGTAACATAGTATAGAATTAACCTTACAATTTATAACATATGTATGATGTCAAAATAATCTAAACATTATGATCTCATCATTGTCTGAGTCGATAATAGTTGCCCATTGAATACCTTATTCATCCCCTTATTCATCATAATCTTTCTGTGTCTTTTACCGACATCTTTATACTCTTCAAATCATACTTCTCAAGATATGGCAACATCATACTGAATTAGAAAATCAATTTCTGGACATCAATGACAAAATAATAATATTAAGACAACTTAGACATCCTTAATCAGTTATATCAACAACCTTCTCAATATCCTTATTGAAATGCCAACAATCTTCCATTGTTTGTTATAATGCCAAATTCTAACACTATTGAGTGTTTGTATTGCAGGTGCAGGTATCACACTTCACAAGCACGCCACTTTGGCGCCCACTGTGGGGCCAGAAAACTCATTTTTAGCCTCTTAGCATCACCAAATTTCCAATTTAGCAGGTTTCTGGTCGGGTTTGTTTCAAAATTTCGTATGAGTTCCCTATTTTCCTCGTATGACTTCCTTTGTGTCCTCGTACGAGTAGGGAGAATTGTCATACAAATCAGGTGAGAATTATCATACGAAATTATGTTTCAGTGTTTTCAAAACAGATTGCATTTTATGGTTTTCATGCTTCAATTTGGTTATTACGAATGCTAACTCTAGTCTTTTTTTGAGTTTTTTGGTAGCCTAGCTAGTTTTTGCAGGACGATTGTCGAAGATTACACTTGTCAAAGCTTCATTTCATCCAAATAGCATGACTACTAATGTATCTATTTTGCATGTTGCCTAGGAGGACTAAACCAAACTTTATGTCTTGTTTAAGTTTTCTACGAACACTTGTTTTTGCTAATGGAAATGAACAAACATGTATTATGTGTTTTGATGATAGGCGAGTATGCTCTCACCTTTCTTAGGTGATCAAAAAGCCAGATTCATCCCTTACTTTTATTAGTGCATATCTTTAGCGGACCTTCCCACCCAAGGAGCCTATAAGGTCAAAGCCATTAAGGTTGGTGAGAGGGGAACGACCCAAGTGGGAATGGCTAATGCCATGTACTCCAACCCACTATAAAAATAAATGTGATTTGATGAAAATCAAGTCAACAGAAATGCTTGGGAATAGATCTCCTCCGTACCTTCGAGTGTATCAAACCTTGGTTTTCAAGGCTAGGAGACCTCTTAATTGAGTTTATACCTCAACGCGCTGAACGGATCCCTTACTAGTTCCAATTAAATTAAAAGATACCCGATTCACCTCCGAAAGGGGGATAATCTTTATGCAAGAGAGATAGTAACTCTCCCAAGACACTTGCCATATCATTCCCCCATTAGCATTTGGAGTCAGATAATATGGCGTTGAGAATCCATTGCATGAGACTCAGCGAGCATATTCTAATTAGCTATTGGGTGTGTACCTAAGTTTGCAAGAAAAGGTGTTCTCTCTCAACCAACTTCCTTAGGTAGCATATTGTGGTTGAGGTCACTTAACATATCACGTGTTTGTTAGGGTTTCAAGCAGATCCGAAACAAATGAACTAACAATTATATGCAAATTTAAATACAAAAGATAAAGGAATAAAATAGGACACAGATAACACACAGATTTAACGTGGTTCACCCAGAATGGGTTACATCCACCATACACAGCCGTCCAATCTTTCTTATTATCCAGAAAAAATAGTACATCAACTTCCAATGCCTTAAGCATCCCAGCCGCTTATAACATGCATTTTTAGGGCAACAAACAAAGTCGACCTTTTTAGGGTTTTATTACAATGTCGGTTTGCATCAACAAAAAAATGGCAAAATTTTTTTTCTCGGGGGCTACCGCCCCGAACCCCCGTAGTGGGATTCGCCTACTTTGGGGGTTACTACCCCCAAACCCCCACCCAGGGCTTGGCCCAGCCCTGGACCCCGACAAGGATATGTGTTGAGTGTACAGTACTTTGCTGATCAGTCACCACATTTCAACAATCTCCCACTTGGAGACTGAGCAGGCTCCACACCGAACAATCTCCCACTTGGAAACTGATACTACACGACACCACTGTACATGCAACATCTATTGGATAAAACACTAGGACTTGACTAGTATAAATTCCACAATTATCAATCAAGAAGACCAACAGAAACTGATGAAGAAATTAGCTTCTCCTATGGAACTGCCTTTGTGAACATATCGACAAGATTCTCACTTATGTGAATCTTCTCAAGCCATAACTAACCCTCCTCCAAAATAGTCCAAATGAAGTGGTACCTGAGCTGAGTGTGCTTTGTCCTTGAATGAAAAGTAGAATTCTTCACAAGATAAATGGCACTCTGGCTATCAGTATACAATGGGCAATCCTCCTGTGTCTGACCCAATTCCTCCAGAAAACATTGTAACCAAATCATCTCCTTGCTAGCTTCTGTAGCAGCAACATACTCAGCTTCAGTGGCTGAAAGTGCAACAACCTTTTGCAGCCTAGAAATCCAACTGACTGCAATTCCCCCTATAGTAAAAACATACCCTGTAGTGCTCCTCCATGAATCAATATCACCTACCAGATCAGAGTCAACAAATCCACTCAGAGTAGCATTAGATCCTTTGAAACATAATGCCTTTGTAGTGGTTCCTTTCAAATACCGAAGGATCCATTTCACAACATTCCAATGTTCCATACCCGGATTACTCATAAACATTCTCACAACTCCCATTGCATACATCAGATTGACAACAGCTGATGAATATGGGATGTTAGACATTTTCTTTACCTCTTCCTGTGCCTTTGGGCACATCTCCTTAGTCAATTTGAAATGACTAGCCAAAGGTGTACTAACTGCTTTTGCATCCTACATGTTAAATCTTTTCAACACCTTCTTTATATACTCACTTTGGGACAAATTCAAGGTTCTATTTTTTCTGTCCCGTGTAATCCTCATACCCAGAATTTGCTTAGCTGCACCCAAATCCTTCATAGAAAATGACCTAGCTAATTTATATTTAAGATCATTTATGTGTTCCATGTTAGACCTAGCAACAAGCATGTCGTCAATATAAAGCAATAGGATAATATAACTACCATTCTCCAATCTCTTAAAATATACACAATGATCAGAATGACATCTATGATAACTGTGTTCAGCCATGAAGCTATCAAATTTTAAATACCATTGTCGGGGTGCTTGCTTTAGGCCATACAAACTTTTCTTCAACCTGCACACCAAGTTCTCCTTACCTTTGACCTCATATCCTTGTGGTTGCAACATGTAAATTTCCTCCTCCAAATCTCCATGGAGAAAAGCTGTTTTCACATCTAATTGTTCAAGATGTAAATCATCTGCAGCCACAAGACTAAGTACAATTCTAATTGAAGTCATTTTTACAACTAGAGAAAATATTTCATCATAATATATACCCTTTTTCTGCGCAAAACCTTTTACCACAAGTCTAGCCTTATATCTTATCTGACCTCCTTCCTCCTCCTTCAACCGATAAACTCATTTGTTAGGCAAGGCTCTTTTTTCTGCAGGTAAAGGGACTAAGTCCCAAGTCTTATTTTTCATCAAGGAGTCCATCTCCTCTTTCATGCCTAGCTCCCATTGTTGTTTGGCATCCACCTGCATTGCTTCTTCATATTCATCTGGTTCACGAGAATCAGTTAATAATATAGAATACAAAGAAGGAGAAAATATTTCAGGGGGTTTGCTTGACCTTGTATAACGTCTAACACTTGTAGGAGTTTGTAGAACATTCTATTGTTGCTGAGCATCAGGTACCTGTGGCATTTCATTTTTTAGGAATCTCATCCAACACAACATATTCTTGCTTGTCTTGTTCATGCTTCTTTTCTTGCATCTGTTCTTTATACATAACCTTCTCATTGAATATAACATCTCTACTTCTAGTTATTTTCTTATTTTCAAAATCCCATAATCGATAGCCATATTCATCTATCTCATATCCAATGAAGGTACATTTCTGAGATTTAGCATCAAGCTTGGTTCTGTTTTCTTTATCAACATGGACAAAAGCTTCACAATCAAAGATTTTCAGAAAAGAATAATTTACCTTTTTACCAGTCCATGCCTCCTCTAGAATACCACCATCCAAAGGGGTTGAAGGTCCTCTATTTATCAAATAGACAACAGTATGTACAACATCTACCCAAAAATGTAAGGGCAATCTAGCATGCAATCTCATGCTCCTCGCACGTTCCATGATAGTCCTATTCATTCTTTCTGACACACCATTTTCCTGTGGAGTTCCTGGAACTGTCTTCTTCTTTCTAATCCCATTTAAGGAGTAGTAATCTTCAAATGCCTTGTTGCAATACTCACCTCCATTATCCGATCTGAGACACTCCAACCTTTTTCCTGTCTCATTCTCAACCAAAGCTTTCCATTTCTTAAAAGTTTCAAAAACATCTGATTTTTGTTATAGGAAATATACCCATGTTTTTCTAGTTGAGTCATCAATAAAAATAACATAATAACAAGAGCCACCAAGAGATGATACCTGAGCTGGTCCCCATACACCTGAATGCACAAGCTCTAACTTCTCACTCTTCTTCTCTTTCCCAACCTTGAGAAATCTGACTCTTTTTCTGTTTGCCATAAACACAGTTTTCACAGAACTCTAAATCAATCTTCTTTAGTCTTGGCAATAGATTTTTGGAGTGAAGGATTTTCATCCCTTTCTCACTCATGTGCCCAAGCCTATGGTGCCACATTATTGAATATGTTCTTGCAACATCTATTGTTGTTCTCCCTGCAGTAACTTTATCTGTAACAGCTAAGGTAGAGTAAGTGTTACTAGTACACAGATATAATGTGCCTACCTTCGTACCTTTAGCTACTACTAATGATCCTTTACTAACCTTCTAGATACTATCTAAGAAGGTAACTATGCAACCTTCACTACCTAGTTGCCCTGCAGAATTTAAATTTCTTCTTAAGTTAGGAACATGTCTTACCTCCTATAGAAACCAGTCATTACCATTCTGCAACTTGATCTTTATCTTTCCTTTTCCATCAATTTGACAGGGCTCATCATCACCCAAATATACCTATCCAAAATCACCTTGAACATAATCTAGAAAATATTTTTTATGGGGTGTAGCATGAAATGAAGCCCCAGAATCTATTAACTAGGAATCATTAACATTATCCAAACATAAGATTAAAGAATCTTGTAAAGTATTACTTGCAATATTATCTTCCTTACTGTCATTTTCATTTTTGTCTCCTTCTTTGTTTTTTCGAGACCAACAGACTTTCTTTAGATGACCAAACTTTCCGCAGTACCAGCAATCTTTCTTTCCTCTAGATTGAGAGCGTCCTTTCTTTGATTTCCCTTGTGACTTCTCATTCTAAGGGCCTTTTCCTCTTTTCTTTCATCTTCCTCTGTTCTCTACATTCAAAACACTACTTGGTGATGTTGGAGTCTCACCTATGCTTTTCCTTCGCATTTCCTCTCTTAGGATAACACCAACAATATCATCAAATACCAAAGTATTTTTTCCAGAGACAGAGTTACTTACAGCCATAACCAAGCTATTCCAGCTTTCTCGCAGAGAACATAAAATCAAGAGAGCCCTAACCTCTTCTGCAAAAGTAATTTTTACCAAAGCCAATCGACTAGTAATTGTATTAAATTCATTTAAGTGCTTTGCTATAGATCCTCTCTCACTCATTTTCAAATTAAACAAACGCTTCATAAGAAATACCTTATTCGAAGCCGAGGGTTTCTCATATAGCCTAGCCAATGTCGTCATCAAATCTACAACCATTTTTACTTCTGTTATATTGAAAGATACAGATGGTGCAAGGCACAATCGAATGGATCCCAGTGCCTTTTTATCTAAAATGTCCCATTCTTCATCTGACATTGTGGTCGCTTTCTTTACCTTTCCTTCTAATGGCCGCCACAAATCCTTTTGATACAGGTAATCCTCCATCTACATTTTCCATAACTGATAATTCTAGCCGTTAAACTTTTCGACCTTGAATTTGGACTCCTCCATTGCTCCCACTCAAATCTAAAAGTCCTGCCAATTTACAGAAAACCTCACTTTGATAGCAATTGTTAGGGTTTCAAGTAGATCCGAAGCAAATATAAACTAACAATTATATGCAGATTTAAATACAAAAGATAAAGGAATAAAATAGGACACAGATAACATAGAGATTTAATGCGGTTCAGCCAAAATGGGTTATGTCCACCATACACAGTCGTCCAATCTTTCTTATTATCCAGCAAAAATAGTACATCAACTTCCAATGCCTTAAGCATCCCAACCGCTTATAACATGCATTTTTAGGGCAACAAACAAAGTCAGCCTTTTTAGGGTTTTATTACAATGTTGGTTTTCATCAACAAAAAAATGGCAAAAAAAAATTTCTTGGGGGCTACCACCCCCGAATCCCTGTAGCGGGCTTCGCCCGCTTTAGGGGTTGCCGCCCCCAAACCCCCGCCTAGGGCTCGACCTAGCCCCGGACCTTGGCAAGGATACGTGCTGAGTGTACAATACTTTGCTGATCAGTCACCACATTTCAACAGTGTTTGTTGTGTCTTCATCCCTAAAATAGAAAATCAGACATCTAAGAAACTGGAAAATATAAGCAAAACATCAAACTTCATTGATCAAAAATTTGTCCAAACAAATTTTGTGTCTCTGTTCTATCCTCTATCATACGATCTTGTTAATTTGTTGTACGAGGCATCTAGTTTATCATCCAGTCCAGTGAGAATTGTCGTATGAGCCAGTTTAGCATAAATATTTGTGTCATCTTTCATCGTTTGGCCCAGTGAGAATTGTCATACGAGCCAGTTTAGCAGGGAATTTTGTGTCATCATTTATCGTCTTATTCTGTGAGAGAGATCGTATGAGTTTATGTCTTTTGTCATGCGAAATTGCTTGTTTTTTATATGAGGCTATCTAAATTGTCATTTGGGGTTGTGTAATTTCTCGTACGAATTTATGTCTCTGTCTGCCCAGAACTGTCTTCTTGAATGTCTTTCTCAGATCTATCATATTTGCTTGGTTAGTTTATAGTGAGCATAAACACATGTTATCTATCATTCTATGCTTAGATTGTCTTCTTTGTTTGCTTCATCAAGTTATCATCTATCAAATCAGAATCTAGAAATAGACACCTCAATATTTTCAAGTATTCACATTCAACAAGTTCAAGATCTAAACATCTCAAATAGCATCATCACCCTCTTTGATAAACTGATCACTCAAAAACATAGTTTCTTATTAGGATATATCATCCTCTATCATGAAACTACAATTTTGTGTTAGGATAACCTTGTCCCACATCGTAGGATATATCATTCCCGCTAGACTTGTTTTTTTATCAAAATCATCATCATTGCACTTCAAAATCGAAGATCGAAAAACTTGCAAACTTTTAAACACTTGAATCATCTTTTTGTGTCATATAAATTTATTGAATTTACATTGATAGTTGATCACTTATCAAAACAACTTTTGGACAATCGAATCCCAACACAATATCTAATGCACGTGTATGCCCATTTTAACCAGGGCTCAGAGATGAGATATTGCAGAAATATAAATATAAACACTAGAAATAATTGAAGAGCATAGAACCATGGAACACGAAGATGAAATACAAGTTGAAGAGGAAATAACAAAACAACATGTCAGAGACATCAAAAAAGATCCTCAATTCGATAAATTTATACAGAAATTATTGGAGGGAGAAAAAGAAAAATATTTCCTAATGTTAGCAAAATCTAGTCGTACACTCCCCCAAGATTTTGATGTGAACAAATTGACACAAAAGAGAAGTGACCCTTCCCCTAATAATGAACAATATGAGGATATTTTTGGTCTCAAAATGAATGACACATGAATTCCTAGTAACACTAGAACCAACGAGGAAACTTACATTCCCAAAAGGGATGACGTAGAAATTCTAAATAACATTCAATCCAATGAAGATACAAGAAGGGATAGAGATGATACAAGAAGAGACCAAGATCCTCCTAGAATGAAAATTCATGGGTATGCAAGAGCAAATCATGTTGATAATCCTATAACAACTCGCACACAACAAATACAAACACTACAAACACAAATTCAAGACATGCAGAGAGGAAATGTTAGAAGATACTCACTTCAAGAAATCTGTCCTTATCCATTCAACATAAATCTAAACATGATACCATTTCCTATAGGTTGTGAAACTCCTAGATACAAAAAATATGATGGAAGCATTGACCCTCAAGATCATATACGAGAATTTTGCACAATGAGTATGGATTTTGCACATGAGGATACCTACTTGATGAGATTATTTTCGAAAAGCTTAACTGGACTAGCTATGGAATGGTTCTCCAAACTTCCACCTGGAATCAGATTATTCTCAAAATTGGTGGATAATTTTGTTTCACAATACTCTTACAACATACAACATGAAGTAACAATGCTAGACCTATGTAATGCCAAACAAAAGAGTGAAGAACCTTTCATGACATTTTTACAAACATGGAGATAGTTAGCTTCACGATATCCTTGTATAGTGCCAGAGTATGAAAAATGGACATATTCATTGACAACCTAAATGATCAAATGAGTTATCATCTAAAAATGCAACAAAATCAAATTTTTAGAAAGATCATTGATAATGGAATCAGAATGGAGGAAGCCATGATAAAGAAGGGTGAGTTGAAAATATACAAAGAAGGAGTTCACCCTCCTAACAACAATAACAACAACCACAATGATAAGCCAAAGTTTTGGAATATAAATCATAATGTCATCAATAATGGAATAGTGGATAACAACAATGTAAAACCAAAGCAATTGGTTTTTAATTTACCCCATCACTCAGCAACGGCTCAACAAAACAATAATCACCAAAAAACAACTATCAAAAATTTCTTTTGAAGGCAATTTACAAACATTGGTGAACCCCTTAGGTCAGCACTAAAGACACTTCTTGCAAACAAATTGATTTCTTTACTAGAAGAAAATAACTACGAACCTCAAGTAAAACCCCCTTGGTAGAATGATAACCATTATTGTGATTTCCATCAAAACAAGGGACATCACATAGATAATTGTCAGCGGTTGAAATATTTCATCCAAGATTTGATTGATAATGGAGTAATAACTGTGGATGGACATACAATAAACGAATCTCATACAACTTTTAAAACTTTGCTTCCAAACTATGAGAAGGGTGAATCATCAATACCAAATAATGGTAAGGGTAAAGTGAAGGTAAACTACACTCATACATATGATAATGTGGTAAATGTGATTGTAGTTAAAGAAAAGAAAAATCAAGAACGTGCTCATGCTATCACAAGAAGCAAAGCTAAAGTTGTTTTTCCAGGTCCTACAACAAACATGTCATTCACTACAAAACAATATAATCTAGTTGAGCAATTGCAGAAAATGCCCGCCCAAATATCCATCTTAGAACTTTTAAATCTTTCACCTACACACAAATAAATTATTGAATGAGCATTGGTAGATACAACAGTGTCTAAAGATCTGGATATACATCAATTCCAAACCATGGTGGGACACCTTACAACCCCTCACTACTTATCATTCACCGAAGAAGATGACATTTCTTTGCAACACCCCCATAATGCTTCCTTTCATATCGAAGTCATCATTCATAAGACGGGAGCTAAACATGTCCTAATAGATGGAGGAGATGGCTTAAACATTTTCTCTTTGAGTCTAGAGTGTGCTCTAGGTTATTTAGAAGATGCAGTCGATCCCCAAAAAAATATCATCATAAAAGCCTATGATGAAGAAGAGCATTTCTCTAAAGGAATTGTGATGTTACCCATCAGAGTGGGACCTTTATAGAAAGACACAGCATGCCAAGTGCTAGACTTGGACTTATCATACAACATACCCTTGGGAAGACTCTAGATACATGAAATACAAGTTGTGCCATCAACATATCATCAGTCCTTAAACTTTCCCTACAATGGGCAGGAAATCACGATCTTAGAAGATTCAAATCTATTTCAGTATTGTAATAATCTCAAACCAACTCAAGAAGTCATTGTTCCTCATAATAGGGAGGCATCATCTTCAAACACACAATCTAAAGAAAAATCATTTGCCTCAATTTTGTCAAGTATGGAAAAACAAATGTAGATAAGAGATCAAGGGAATGGAGAATATTCAATATCACAATTACCACTTTCTCCTAAATCCTTTGGAAAACCATCAAACTCTAAACAACAACCAATTGTGAAACATCTAATATTTGATGGAGCATTTGTTAGTGCTGGGAACTTATCAGAGGAAACATAAGAGAAAGATGTGCTATAGTGGCTATACAAGGATGAAGAAGTTCAACAACATATCAACAATGTCTGCATACCTAAATAAAACTAAGGAAAAGGATTTAACATTCTCATGAAAATGGGATACATTGGAACAATTCCTATAGGGAAAGGAAAAGAAGGTATAATAGAACCTATCCAACCTCATACTCAACAGGCTACAAACAAAACAGGCTTAGGGTATGGATAAGTTACTCTACCAGAAGACACATCTTTTAGCCAACAACAAGAAGAACATGAAAATAGACAAGAACAACTAGCAATTGAAAGAGAAGAAACATCAGCTAAGCAACAAGAACAAGCAAACATGAAATGAGAAAAGAAGAAAGCTTCAAATCAATAGGAAAAACAAACTAAAAACACCTCTCAAACAACCTTAAATCTCAATCAAGACAAGAACGAACCTGGTACTAATCAAGGAGAGCTCATAGAAAGGTTGACATAACTCAATCTCAGTCCAAAAGAGGTTGAATATGAAATAAGAAAATATATAACAAGAAAAGATGAAGAAATAATCAAATACTATATGAACAAATCTATAGGTTGCAAGCTGCAAGTGATATAGACTCTAATGAATGGGAATGTGATTCCTATCACTCTGAAGAATCACCTAAAGAAAATTGCTTTGAAGAAGATGTAGGAGTCGATGTAGTTCACACATATGCAGGGCAAATGTTAGGAACTAGTTCACTTGAATCAGAATTACATTCAGTTGACTTGGACTTAATCAAGGATGATCATGAGCTTTTGGTGTGAGGTCATTTTGATGAGAGTACCATTCTAGACATCAACATACATATTGAAAACTTTGATACATACATCATGACCCTTGATACTCTCGAAAAATCTCAACATGATGACCCCCTACCTCTAATCCACCCCAAACTTATTGATTGGGAAAATGAAGGACATACTACCATTGATACCTTTCTGAATGACCATGCCATATCCATATATCTTAATGCAATCAAACTTGCAACAACTTCCACCAGGAATTTCAGCAATGCATCTTCTAGTCAAGTGGGTGCCAAATCTCCTAGTCTCAAAAAGGAAAATAAAGAAAGCAATATCAAGTCTAATTCTGAAAACCATTTCTTGGCAACATTACATCACAAAAAAGTAAAAAGAAAGGATACATCTAACGGTGAAAACCTCCTCGAGGCACCGAAAGATGGGAGATTTGACACTTTACCTGCACACTGTTAGGATTCCGAAAGATATTGAGAGGGGGGGGGGGGTTAATCAGTAGCTAACTAGTTAATGTATTTTCTTATCTTATTAACTAAATTGTATCTCAAAATAGTGTACCGGTAAACCAGAATTAATGTAGTAAATAAGAACAATAACCACAACATAGAAAGCACACCATAACACAATATTTTAACGAGGAAACCTAGTGTGGGAAAAAGATCGGTGGGATTTGTGACCCACAATATTCGTTCACTGGCCAATAAGTGAATATTACTGATACAATAGGGGCCTGCACATGCAAGAAGGCCAACTGCCTAAAGCTCACTACTTAAGTACAAAAAGGGAAGTCTCACTGACTTACAAAAGTGGATTATATAAATCCAGTTTCATGTATTGCTTCGGTTCAGCATCTGCAATGCCAGGTTTAGTACCGGTTTAAGCTCTACAACTTCCAAAACTCTTTTCCAAGGTCTGCCTTAATATTCACATCTCCTATTACATTCCTTCCATGTATTTTCTTGTCTTGTAAATGATTTACAAGATCTCATACTTATATGAGTCCTAATACAATTTGCCTTGTCGGATTACAAAAAGATTTTACAATTAAATACAAAATGCAATAAACAAAATCTTGTCAGCCATGGTGACGGTAAACATCTTTGTCGCTGCCAGTACTAGTGTCTATGCTCGTGCCAGTGTCTGTTGGTGCCATAGGATTGTAAGGTTGCCATCAATAACAATACCTTCAATCACCTACAATTTCTCATTGAAGTGTGCATTTTCCGACAATCTCCCCCTTTGGCATTGATGGCAACACTCATGAGAAAAAGCCAAAATGTGTATCCAAAAATATTGTCCAAAACTATCTTACCAAAACCATGTGCTCCCCCTGAGCAGATGATCTCTCTTATCCTTATTCTTTTTCTCATCCTCTACTACTCCCCCTTTGGCATCAATGACAAAGGTTGTCATTCAATGTCAATTTAGTGTAGTTCCTGTTATGATCCCTGGTGGGTTTACAAAAGCAACATTCAGACTGTTGTAGAATCTTTCACTGTCCTTTAGTGCTGCTTCAGTCCTCTAGATTGTACCGGTGAGAAAGTGCATTTTCTCTTCTGGTGTCTTAAGTCCTGGAACGAGAGCCTCAGAAATCTCTTTTCTCAAAGAGATGAGGATATCCAATTTAGGACTTATTCTGCACTTAAGTTCTTTTTCTTTAAACTTTAACCTTTACTTATCTTTTTCAAGTTTTTCTATTTTCTCTTCAAATCTAGTAATTTCCTATTCTACTACCGATATTGAATATGATGAACCTATTAAATTGTCTGCAATATCATTGATTTCCTTATGAGCTATGCTAATCTCTTTATCTATATCTTCTGTCAAAATGTTTGTTTTGCATGTATCTCTGTACAATTTCTTGAATTCCAAAATTGTATTGCCTAGTACTGGTAATAAGGTATCCATATGTTCCTTACTTTTATTTATTGTCTCCTCAAAGAATTTTTCCTTCTCTTTATTCATTTTCTCTCTGAAAATCTCCTCATTGATTTGATCAATTGTTAGTAGGTTACCGGTTATGTACTTAGACAATGTGTCTAATTGGCCTAAAGAATCTTTATTCTCTATGTTACACTTGGGTGCAATCATCTTCAAAATTGGTAAGGTATCATCAATAGCCTTATATGCTAGTGCATTACAATCTGTTATTTTCTTGATTGAATCTAATAATACCTCTATCACATTGGTTGGTCTAAATTAAGTCATAGAGGTTCCAAAAGACTCTCCAACTACCTTCACAATTTGTAATCCGCTTGTGATAGTAGTAGCTTTGCTTTCCTCTTTCTCTGGAGGGTCTGATTGAGTCCGCATTTAAGCTACCAAAGGTTTAGGTTTTTCATTTGTAGCCTGTGGTACTATTTTTTTATGTACCTGTGAATGAACCTATTGCTCTACCTATTTCTCTATACTCTCTACTAATGGTTTCTTTGATGGTGCCTCTGATGATTTTTCAGTGGTATCCACTGCTAGTTTTCCTGTTTGTGACTCTGTGTTTTCTATCAGTTTCTCTGTTCTTACTCTTGAAATGTCTACAGCCAGTACCTAAACATATTTTTCATTGCTATTAGTTACCAATTTCTTAGAAGATACATCATTATGTACACCAGTGCTATCTTCTTTTCTAGTATCCATTGTCTGTTCAACTTGTTGCTCACTCCCAATTTTAATGTCTCCAACTGTATCTTCAACATTTGTCTAAACTGTCATGTATTCTACTAGTGGCTCAGTTGCCACATCTCTTTTCTCACTTGATTCCATATCAACCACAATGTTTACTTCTTGTGTGTCGATATTCATTGTGTACAACACTTCTGAATCAGGTTTTGTATCTTCATGTGTTGTCTCTATACTCTTTGTTGCTGGTGGAGTATCAGCAGTTTGTGCCAGTGGAGTATTAGAGAAAGGTGGGGGTAAGTTATCTATCTCCTTTATGCTTGGAGGTCCACCTACCTTGCCTTTCCCCTTATCCTTGTCCTTTTGATAGACTCTAATAGTTTTTGGTCTCTTAAGCTCTTCTTGTTTTTCTTTTTCAACAAATAATATATCCCACTTGTCTGCAGTTTCTTCTGATATCTCGTTAACTCTTCCTGCCATTAGTGCTACATGTCAGTGAGTGGTTGAGAATACTATCCAGTTTGCCTCACTTATTAATTCATTTATCTCTTGTTTTGAGTTCACTAGGTGAACTGCAAGTAGTTTTTCTATTTTGATATTTTCATCCAATTCAACAATTGCTACCCTTCTTGCTTATAACCTTCTATACAAGTCATTGGGTATATCATCTATAGCTTCCATAAAAAATTTCTTATAGATATCAAGGTGTAAAATAACACTATTTTCTATACTTTCTTTTTCATCATTTGATAGTGTGTTATACAACTTGCTGATGTTTGACAATTTGCCATCTTCAGTTATCTCACTCAAAAGTTTGTCAAGTGGAGGAATAACTTGTTTTTGTTTCCTTTTCTTTGGTGTTAGCTTCCTTGCTAGAGGCCTAACTGCATGTTGTTTTTGTCTTATTCTTTTGGGTGTAGGAGTAGGTGCCGGCGAGGGTTTTCTTTTTCTCTCTACCCTTTTGAACTCCATTTAACACAATCCTTATAACATCCTTTGGAAAATCAGGAATACTAAGAATCTCCACAAAACCTAGGGTTTCAATTATCTTGTGTTTTGGTTTAACATTTCCATTTTCATCACATATAACAGTCCTGTACATTTTCTTAATCTCATCATCTCCTAGTTCATCTATATGATAATGTATGTAGATTCTAGGATCCTTAGCATATACAACTCCTTTGGGTATTTGTGAGAATGCTCCTAGGGTATCATCTTTCTTCACAATTTCGGGAATGATTTTAAATATGGGCCTAGGGAGCTTAACAACTTCAATTACAGTAGGGTTTGCAATGAATTCAGGTGCAAAGGAGGAAGTCACTGTTATAAATATCTTATTCTACCTTTAGGTATGAGTTCTTGAATGATTTGCTTCACTTCTCATTGTGGATGCCTTCACTCGGGATTTTCACTCTCTTAGAAAATTTGAATGCTCGGTGAATGAAAAAAGAGCCAAAACACTTGCTTTATAGTGTCATTTCCTTCAACTGCCACATTTAATGTCTGTTGGTTAAGTGAAAAATTAACTCATCTGCCAGTAAAGAAGCATTTCATCTTCTTATCATCAATCGAGGGTAAACTAGCATGTTTTACATTTGTTACCATACCCCCAAAAGGCTTCTTTTCAGTTAGGTGAAGAATCTCCTACCAATGGAGTGATACTTTGTTCTACCGGTAAAGGGATAGCTTCATTAACATTTATATCTGACTTTCTGATCCATTGTTTTGAAAATTATTGCTTTACTTCCTCAATGTTTTCTTTACCTTTCAAACTGGGTCCTTTGTTATTTGTCGGTGATGCCTTCTACAAAATTTTGCAATATGTCCAATTTTGTTACAAGCATAACAAGTCACATTGTTTTTTTGAATTGCTTTTAAATATCCTATGCTGGTATGTGTTCTGCATTGATTAGATAAGTGTCCAAATCTTCCACAAACATAAAATCTTACATTCATTCTGCAATTTTTTGAGTTATGTCCAACTTTATTACATTTAGAACATTGACCGGTGGGTGCATTGGTATTCTGATATTTTTTAGATCTACACTGATTTTCTCTATGACCATACTTGTTATAGTTAAAGAATTTTCTATTAAATTTGTAGGCATTAGGTTGTCTTACCGGTTTGCTGTGATCATGATTGTTTGTAGTGTCGAAGCTTTCACCAACTTCAAAGCCAATTCCATTAGTGTCTCCATTAGGTTTTTGATTTTTTAGCATGTCATCAAGTTCTTCTGAACTTTTCTTGAATTTCTCCTTGTGTTGATTTGCAGTAGCCAACTCATTTTCCAAGAAATCCTTCTATTGCATGAGTTTAGTTTTATCACGATCCAAGTGAATCATATGTATTTTTAAAATATCATTCTCATGACTGAGTCTTAGATTTTCATTTGCAGGATCATTGATTCTTCTAGACAAATCATCTTCATTCTTCTTTCTGTTTTCAATGTCTTTACAAAATCTCATCGTCATGACTTGCATCTCATTTCTCAAAGACATATTCTCTTGTTTCAGTTTGCATATTAGATCATTAAGAGTCTCTTTTTCATCATCATCACTCTGTATCTTCTCATGAAGTTCTCTTCTTTTGTTCCTAGCAATAGTAAGATTCTCTTGAAGTCCTTGAATGATTTCTTGTGTAGCCTTCAAATCATCTTCAATTTTTATATTCTTCAACTTTTCTGCATCATAATTTTCAAGAGATGTTTCCAGATGCTTTCTCAGATTATCCATCCGTACTAGTGTCAGAATCTTCCTCAAGCTGTTAGGATTTTGAAAATAGAGGACCAGGCTCTGATACCAATTGTTAGGATTCCCAAAGATATTGAGAGGGGGGGGTGAATCAGTATCTAACTGCTTAATGGATTTTCTTATCTTATTAAATGAATTGTGTCTCAAAACAGTGTACCGGTAAACCAGAATTAATGTAGTAAATAAGAACAATAACCACAACATAGAAAGCACACCATATCACAATATTTTAACGAGGAAACCTGGTGTGGGAAAAAACTCAGTGGGATTTGTGACCCACAATATTTTCTCACTGGCCAATAAGTGAATATTACTGATACAATAGGGGTCTGCTCATGCAGGAAGGCCAACTGCCTAAGCTCATTGTTTAAGTACAAAAAGGGAAGTCTCGCTGACTTACAAAAGTGGATTATATAAATCCAATGTCATGTACTGCTTCGGTTGAGAATCTACTATGCCAGGTTCAGTACCGATTTAAGCTCTACAACTTCTAAAACCCTTTTCCAAGGTCTGCCTTAATATTCACATCTCCTATTACATTCCTTCCATGTATTTTCTCATCTTACAAATGATTTACAAGATCTCATACTTATATGAGTCCTAATACAATTCACCTTGTAGGCTTACAAAAATATTTTACAATTAAATACAAAATACAATAAACAAAATCTTGTCGGCCATGGTGTCGGTAAACATCTTTGCCGCTATCACTGCCGACATCTATGCCTGTGCCGGTGTCTGCCGGTGCCATAGGATTATAAGGTTGCCATCAATGAAAATACCTTCAATCATCTACAATTTCTCATTAGAGTGTACATTTTCCAACACACACTATCAAGAAAGGTCATCCATTTTGATCGAACCAATAGAGGTAGTTAACATTGGGACAACAGAGCAACCAAAGATCCTACATCCAACCACTTCTTTGTCGAAAGAAGAAATGCAATAATATATAGTATTCTTCAAATGAAGGAAAATCAATTTCGCCTAGTCATATGAAGACATGCCAGGGTTGGATCAAGAGCTTATTATGCATCACCTAAATGTCAGTCTAGGAGCCAAACCAGTTAAACAAAAATTAAGGAAAATGCATCCACATATCGCTCTCCTCATCAAAGCAGAACTAAAGACATTACTGGATTTTTGATTCATTAGACCTGTAGCTTATCCCTAGTGGGTATCCAACATCATCCCTATCTCCAAACTAGATAAAAGTATCAAAATATGCATAGACTTCAGAGATCTTGATAATGCATGTCCAAAGAATGACTTTCCTTTGCCTAACATTGACATCATTGTAGATTTAACTGTTGGACACTCCATGTTCTCTCTAATGGATGGTTTCTTCGGATACAATCATATTAAAATAACACCTGAAGATCAAGAAAAGACAACTTTCACATGCCCATAGGGTACTTTTTGTTGGAACATCATGCCTTTTGGACTAAAGAACATAGGTGTTACATATCAGAGAGATATGACAATGATATTCCATGACACGATCATACATTCATGGAAGACTATGTGGATGACATCTTGTCTAAATCATAAAACAAACAAGACCATATAGGAATACTAGAAAATATCTTTGAGAGGTTAGAACAATATAAGCTATGACTCAATCCTAAGAAATGTGCCTTTGGTGTCACTTCAGGCAAGCTATTGGGATACATTGTTTTAGCTAGAGGTATCGAAGTAGATCCAGCTAAGGTCAAAGCAATCATGGAGATGGCATCTCCCAGGAATATAAGTCAACTAAGATCACTCCAAGGAAGATTCCAGTCAATCAAAAGATTTGTTGCTCAACTGGCAGATAAATGTCAACCATTTACTCATCTATTACACAAAAAAGTTCATTTCAAGTGGGACCATCAATGTGAGGACGCATTCAACAAGGTCAAGGCATATCTCATGCAACAACCTATCCTAATGTCACCAATTCCAAAAAAGCCATTATTACTCTATGTATCGACTACCGAAGTATCATTAGGAGTTCTACTCACACAATAGGATAATGAAGAAAAAGAGTGAGCCATCTACTACATCAGTAGAACATTAGTGGGATACGAGATCAACTATTCACCAATAGAAAAAGCATGCTTGGCGGTAGTTTTTCCTTCTCAAAAATTAAGACACTATCTACTATCTGACTCCATCAAGTTGATAGCTAAAATCGATCCATTGAAGTATTTACTCAGCAAGGCAACATTAACAAGACGACTAGCAAAATGGATCATGATCCTAAGTGAGTTTGATATTGAATATGTTGACAAAAAAGCTATAAAGGGACAAGTCATTGCAGACCAACTAGCCAAGGCACCGCTCTAGGATAACCATCCTTTGTAGATTGAATTTCCTGATGCTGATATCCTAACAGTCACCACAAAAACATGGCGATTATACTTTGATGGTTCATATACATAAAATGGATCAGGAGTAGGTATTTTATTCATCACACGAGAAGATCATATAATTCCAAAATCATACAAATTAAGCTTTCCATCCATGAACAATACATCAGAATATGAAGCTTTGGTTATAGGTATCAAAATGGCTATAGAATAGAACATTACACAACTTCAAGTCTTTGGAGACTCTCAGCTCATCATCAATCAAATGACAATTATCAAACAAAGGACAAAAAGTTAATGCCTTATAAAAATATGGTTGATGATATAAAGAAATACTTTGTAGAAATGACTTTTCAGCAGATTCCAAGGAATGACAACAATGCAGTAGATGCCATGGCTACACTTGCTTCTCTACTTTAGACATAGGAAAATCAACAATGTTATGAATTCCTGGTGGAAGAGTTGTTTTACCCTACTCATAACTGTCCCAATTCCCAAACTATCTATCACCTTGTTGGGCATGATTCTTCCCATAATGGCCTAACTTGCATATACTTGAAAGATAATATCCTCCCTCCTAACTTATCAAAAATCAAAAGAGAAACTTTATTTGCCAATCCTCCCATTATACTCTTGTTGTGGATACCCTGTTTAAATGAGATCTAGATGGTACTCTTTTAAGATGTCTCAAACAAGAAGAATCTGAGAAGACCTTAAATGAAATCAATAACGACATTTGTGGCACTCATTCAAGTGGTCTTACCCTTTCAAAAAAACTCATATGCTTGGGCTATTATTGGCCAACCATGGAATGGGATTCTTTTCAGATAGCTAGAACATGCAAACAATATCAGATCCATGGGAATTTGATCAATGCACCAGCGCAAGAACTTCATGCTTTGGCAACATCTTGGCCATTTTGTCAACGGGGTCTTGATTTAGTAGGAAAGATAAATATGCTTCTTCATCTAATGGTCACAAATTCATATTGGTCGCTATAGAATATTTCACAAAATGGATTGAGGTAGTACCTCTCACAAATATCACAGGAAAACAAATTGTTGCATTTATCTTGAACTACATCATCTGTCGATATGGAATACCTATGACCATTATCACTGATAATGGGAGACAATTCAAGAATCAAGATGTCCAAGAGCTATGTGAGAAATTCAAGATCCAAAACAAATTTTCCACACCCTACTATCCACAAGGGAATGGGCAAGCAAAAGCATCAAACAAAACTATTTTGAAAATCCTCAAAAATATAGTGATTGATGCTCGAAGAGATTGGCATATTCAATTGAACCCTGCTCTATGGGCCTACTATACCAGTATCCACACACCAACAAGTGCCACACCTTTTTCTCTTGTTTATGGATCAGAAGCAATAATACCAATAAAAGTAGAGATACCTTCTCTATGAGTATCATTAAAAGGTCTTATCCTAGATGAAGAACAACGAGTATCTAGATTACAGGAGTTAGAATTGATCCATGAATGAAGACAAAATGCCTTTGATCATTTAAAGGTATATCAACAAAGAATGTGCCAGAGTTATAATCACAGGGTCAAACCATGAGTCTTTCAAATTGGGGAACTAGTAGTCAAGGAAATCCCATGCAACCAAGCAGATCGAGAAAAGAAAGGAAAGTTTGAACCAAACTGGTTAGGTCCGTTTGTGGTCACAACAATATTTGGGTCAGGAGCATATCAGCTATCAACACAAGATGGGGATCAACTCGAGGAAACCATTAATAGCATGCATATGAATAAGTTTTATGTTTGAAAAAGCAAAAAAATCCAAAAACACTGAAAAGGCAGAAAAATCCAAAAACACTGAAAAAGTAGAAAAATCCAAAAATAGTGAAAAAGGAGAAAAATCTAGAAACAGTGAAAAACAGGAAATCCAAAAACACTGAAAAAGCAGAAAATCCAAAAACAATGAAAAATCAGAAAATAAAAATTAAAAAAAAAAAAAAAAAAATCAAATATGAGAAAAAGTGCAATAAAAATAGATGGTGAAACCCTGGCAAACAGGCGCTATCTATCAGCTAGCTCTTTCATCTATTAGTTCATGCATCCTTCTACTTGCATTTTATTTTCCATTAGCAATGTTCATATCCATAATAAACCCTTTGTACATATGCAACCATCCCGGGTGGCTTCTTGCCATGGTTTGGATCATTGGGTATATCATACTGAATTTGTTTCTAGGCTTGGGGCAAAATCCTGGACCTAGCTGGGGGCAAAATTTTTGATCATTTTGAGCTTAATCAAATAGGAAGAACAACAGTTAGGCAACTCTTATCAAGCAAAAACTGAGACACATCCACGTTGAACACAAGATCAAACTATCAACCATCAAACTATCACAAAGACAGTCTAAGCACATCACACACTTTTCAATGGATGCTATCTTTTGGATAATGATTTTAGCATGATTGTTCAACTTTTCTATCTTGATTTTTGCTATCATGATTTCTGAGTAACTCTAGGATGTCTCTGACTAGAGGAACAAGGAAGGAACATGATATTTTTCTTGTCTGCTATGTGTAAATTAATCATTAATATGTGCAAATTTGTCTCAGGACATGATAATCAGAGTATCATCGAAGACATTTCTTATTTGCATATTGAAATGATTAATATTGCCTATTTTACCCAAGCAACACTTAGGTCATCTCGGTTCAATTATACCTTGATGCTTGTGCTAACTTGCAATATCAAAATCCAAGAAAGTTGTGCCCAGGTCATCATGGTTTAATTATACCATCGATGTTTGCACTTACTTCCCACATTTAAAAAGCTCAATGATGACAAAACGCAATAACCCATTGACTGGTCCGGTCGTAGCTTTGCATTTAGCTTGCATTTCATTCTTGCATTGGATCTTGCATGCTCATTTTATACAAGGTTAAATCTATCATAGGAATCATCAAGGTATCATCATAAGTGTATATGCAATCAGAATGATGACTCATCCCTCTCCAGATTTCTTTGACCTAGTGAAAATATTATGCTACCCTCTCAACAGAACTAGCATTAGCATATCTAAATCTTCCTGCAACTTGATATCAACAAACTATCAGTTCTTTATCCAATCAACCTTATCAATTCTATCAATTGATCGCATCTAAATCGATTCTATCATGTCTTATATATGATTTATCTTTCTTGGAACCAGATGTTTTGATCATGTCTTATATAGGATATATCATTCCTGGAACCAGACACTTAGATCATCTTTGTCTTATACAAGATATATCATTCCTGAAACCAAATGCTTTGATCATATTTGTCATATACAAGAGGTGTCATTCCTGAAACCAGACTGAATCTCGATCTTATCAATCCAATCAATCAAGCTTTATCAATAATCAAAAACCACATCACCATGATCATAGAACTCACATTTTTATCAACCACAGTTGCAGACATCAAATCATTTCTAATTGGGATATCAATTTCGCAAAGATCCAAAAACTCCAAAGGTCAATTATCTCAATTGATCTCCTGAGGGGGCATCATCGTATCACAATTTATTAATCAATAGCTGAGGCATCCTATCGAACCAATATCATCATCAAAATGAGATTATTCTTTGAATCAATGCTTCATCACACCTCGCCTTAAAGAGGGGCAAAATGTATAGACCTAAAAAATGGTCTAAAGATAATTAATTAAATAAGCAATTATTTAATTAATACCCCTTCCTAATTTAATTGAACTCATTAGGCAATTTGATTAAATTCTCCCTTTCATCTACTTATTAATAAATCTAAGGATTTATTTAATAGGTTCATTTCAATAATCCCCTTTGATTAATTAATTCAAATTAATTAATCTTCCCCCCATTTCAATCAATTCTTCTAATCCTCTAATTAATTAAAACAAATCAATATATGAGTTGTTGAGAATTAATTAGTCTTTTACTATTATTTGAATTTTTAATTTCAAATTAGCCACATGTCTCCTAACTTATAACCACTTAACCAAACCATCCCTCTAACCTAACACATTCCACCTAACCTTGGGTTTAACTACCCCTATCCTATCTTGCATATTCTAACCTCCTTATCCTACCCTCCTATGATGTGGATATTTTCTTCTTGAGACACATGGCACTTTGGCCACATGTCTCCTCTCTTGGACACTTTCCCTTTTATGAGCAAGGCTCCTTGGCACTTGTCACCATAGAGATGACAAGTGTCTCTTCCTCCAACCTCTTCTCCAACCTCCTCCAATTTCACCCTTGATATCTCCAGACTCAATCAATTTAGGAATTGTTACTATAGGCATATCTTTTGAGAATTATTGTTATAGGTAATTGCATCTTAGATTTAGCTTAATTTGATCATTTTCTAGCATAGTTGTTGAATCATGTAGCTTAATCAATCTCTTTTATAGCTTAATCATGCATATCATTAGCTTAATTAGTCTCTTGGATCAATTTAATATAATCAATCTCATCTTTGCATATCATTATCATTTCAAATACTCCATCTAGGTGTAGTCAAGTCACTGAGATTACTTATTCAGATCTGAGAGTAAATCCATACTCGCATTTCTTAGGAGGCGATAGGTTACTTTGTCATAGTTCATCTTTGTTTTCTTATTACTTTCTAACCATGCTTGTAATGATCTATTGAGTGTTTGTGTTGTAGTTACAGGTATCACACTTCACAGGCAGGACAATATTTATTTGAAAAATGTAATAATAAAGTTGATTTTTGTAACATATATTATGAATATTAAAATCCAAAATAAATGCAATAGTATAAATGATTTTTTATGTCTAAATAACCAAAATGTAAGACTTCCAACACATTTTTGATAATGAAACACCAATTGGGAAATTTCAATGTTGACAACAGCTATTACCACACAAACCATAGCTATGTTTGGTGCAGTTAACTTCTCTAGAATTGTAGGTTTAGATGAGAAGGATGGAGATTTAGACACAAAAGATATCATTACACTCCATGAGATGATATCTCTTCAAGGTATTCTATCTAACATTTAACAAAATTATTGGTTGCTTAGATTTTCAAACTCAAATATTATTTAATGAGTATTGAAATGCATCTATTCAATCAAAATATTAAGCACTTTTTTAAACGTGTATGGTGCAATTGCTGACAGAGTATAATTTTGACAATATCTTGCTAGAAAATTTGTTTTTAGAACTATTTCTTGTATTCACAACAATATATCTACTACAACTTAAAAAAATAAAAATCACTCTAATACCAACATGGAACATTAAAATGCTCAAATATAAAGCATTTTCCAATCATTGACAATACACAATGAAAGCATAAACAAATAATGGAGACAAGCATTGATTTTATTCTTTCATTAAGATTATCAAAATGAAAATACAAAACAAGCTACAACCTTAGAAGAGTAAACTAGTTGATTACAACTATTGATAACAAATTAGATTTGTAGCAATCTGGAGCTTCTTTAAGCTCTCTTACAAACTATGGAGCTTCTCAGAGATCTCTATCTCACACATACTACTAACTTGGAGATACATACGCTTGGAGAAATCATTGCTCATCAAGAGCCACAAGATGCCTGGAGAAGTCACTGCTCTTAGCAGAAACAAATACATAACTGCTACTACACACTCAGATTCACTTAGAGAACAAAAATCATTTCTCCACTACTACACAAAGATGGACTCACTCCAACTTAATTAACTTTTTGAGATGATTTGCACTAACATTGGGAAACATTCTTTCCTTTTGTCTTGGGGTTGTTCACATAAAAATTCTTCCTGAAATTCAAAAGTCAAACTTACCAAACAACATTAAATTCTACTAGTTATTGTTGCTCCAACATGAGGAGAAAGTTGGGTGAAGCAATCCCCAGGTAAATCTTCTATTGCAATTATTTGTTGGCCACATTTACTCTTATTTTCTTGTAACAGAGTAGGTGCACATAGGGAGGAAATTTAGTTCTTCAACACTCCCCCTTAGTCTTGAGCTAACAAACAAGATCATTCCTAATCCAAAATAATTATGCCCAATTTTATTTTTAGGCACTCAAAGTTGTCTTTACTCAATGGCTTGATAAAAATGTCTACTAGCTGCTACTCAGACCTACAAAACTTAATATTAATTTTAATATTCTCAACTAATTCTTTGATAAACTGATACTTTATTTCAATGTTCTTACTTCTTCCATGAAACATAAGAATTTTGGTCAAAGCTATTGATGAAATATTGTCACAATAAATTATGGTTCTATCCTCTTTTTCTTCTTTCAAGTCTGCCAAAATCCTTTTTAGCCAAATAGCTTGATGTATTGTTGTATTTTTTGCTATATAGATAGCCTCAACTGTAGATGGGGCAATAATGGGTTGCTTCTTAGAAGCCCATGAGATTACATTCAAGACAAATGAAACACATAGCCAAATGTACTCTTCCTATCATCTAAACTTCTTGCACAATCACTATCTATCTAACCAACCAGCCTAAAATCATTTGTCTCACTATACAAAATTCTATATCTCTTGGTGCCATCCACTAACCTTAGGATTCTCTTGCCTAATTGCAAATGGGTGTCCCTTGGAGTTTCCATAAATTTGGATATTAGACTCGCTGCATTCATTATATAAGGCCTAGTTGCTTTCAAATACATTAAACTTACAACCAAACTCTTGTACATGGTCAGATTCACATTAATATTGTAATCTTCCTTTCTCAACTTAAGATGTAAAACTATTGGTGTTGGTATAGGTTTTATACCTTTCATTCTCAATCTCTTCAAGATTTGATTTGCATACTTTTCTCGAGAGATAAAAATACTATCATTCATTTTTTTTACTTCTATGCCTAGAAAATACCTCAAGAGTCCTAAATGTTGTTGGTATTTTGGTATGGTTTTGTCATTGATGTCAACACCTACTAAACACTTATCAATTCTGGCACTTTGGAGAATCAACAACATTCACCGGCAAGCAAATGACTTATGAACAGTCATTGGTATCTGGTACACTGGTAGGATATAATGATCACCGACACTTGGAAGGGTATGGAAAACACTTGGTTATGTCAAATACATCATGTGGACACCTTGTCTTGGAGTTTTGTTAATTGGCATATTCATATTTACATAGTTGCTATTACCAGCAAAATAGGTCCAGGTTACACCAGCAGATTTATCTTTTCCAGATCAACATGACATGCTATGAAGATGACTTATTATTGTTGTAAATGCATTAAGCCGACATGGTGAATCGGTTATTGCATCAGGTATTAATTGATTTGTAAATTAATCTTATTGTATTATCCTTTAGAGCCGACCTACTAAAATTGTTCTTAGGGTATGGTATAAATGTAAGATATTATTTGTAAGATCGGATGTGGAATGCGAAAAAGGATTGTATGAAGGTATATGTGAGAATAAGAAGAGTTATACATGTAGACATCATTTGAAGTTGAAGGAGGGTTTTTGTGAAGACAATCAGAACTACACCAGTACTGAATCTAGCATATGATGGTGCTATTTTGAGCAGTACATTCTTATTGGATTTAACCATCCAATTGTAGTCAGTGTGACTCCTATTTGTGTTTGAGCAGTGAGCTCTAGGCGCTTGGCCTTTCTGCATGTGCAGACCCCATTTCTATACACTTACGATCTGCAATAGTATCATCTGATTGTGGGTAAGGTTTCCCACCATGGTTTTTCCCCTTACAGGGTTTCCACATACAAATATTGGTGTTATGTGTTGTGGATGACTTTTTCTTTTTGTTTCATGCATTAATATTTACCAGTATTACAATTATCTGATAAAACTGTCCACCGGTATAAAAGACTGTTTCACTGGTATTAAGCAGAAAGTTGATTAATTTGTTTTTGGTTTAAATTTATTAGAAAATGATTCACCCCCCCCCCCCTCTCAGTTGTCTCTGGGACCTAACAAATGTGTCATCTTAAACTCTCTTTTCATGGCCTCTTTGAAATCAATAATGAGAAAATCATCATTCCTAGAAAAAACTAAATCATCTACATACAAGACAACAATAAGAATCTTACCATTAGCTGCCTTGATGTAAAGAGTGGGCTCACCATCACTTTTTATAAAGCCATTGCTCATCAAATATGAGTTAATCCTATTGTACCATACTCACAGAGATTGCTTCAGCCCATAAAGAGCCTTCTTTATCATATAAGCCTTGCCTTTATGACCCAAAATCTAATAACTAGGTTGTTGCTGGACGCATACACTTCCTCTTTTAACACTCTATTATGGAAGGTGGACTTCAGATCAATTTGGAACCTTCCATTTATGTTTTTTTGCAATTTCTATGACTTCTCACACAACCTCTATTCTTGCAATAGGAGCATATGTCTCATCATAATCTCTCCCAAATTTCTATTTGTACCCCTTGACAACTAATATTTCCTTCTGCCACTCTATTCTTCCTTCAACATTACCCTTCGTCTTATAGACCCATTTCACCCTAATAAATTGCTTGTTGAGAGTCAAATCAATTAGCTCACATGCCTCATTCCTCTGTATTGCATTTATTTCCTCATCCATGGCCTCACACCATTTCTCCTATTTGATAGCATCCTCAAAATGAATTGAATCACTATGAGAAAATAATATAAAATTCACATTTTCATCAAACCCATCATCATACCTTTCATTTTGGAAGATCTTTCTTAGACTCTTTGTCTTCTTTAGCATTAGAGATGTGAGAGTGGGGTTTGAACTCTTACTACTACTACTATTCTATTGTACAAATATTGATTAGAGTCATTTAGAGCTCTCTAGAGCCAATTCTTTGACTTTGGCTCTTTATATCTGCTATTGCAACATGTTGTTGATTTTCATACTCGTCATACTCATCATCAATGGGTACTCTATGTGAGGTGGATGGAGAGGTATATACCGATCTATCCCATGACTTATTCTCAATGAACTCCACATCTCCACTAATAATGATCTTCTTGGTGATGGGGTTATACAACCTATATGCCTTGGAGTTAACACTATAGCCCATGAAAATGTATTTCTCACCCTTGTCATCCAACTTTTGCCTACTTCTCCTTTGGCACATGTGCATGTACCACACACTCAAATATATTACATTCTTAGCAGTCCACTTGTATTTTGACCATGCCTCTTGTGAAATCTTGTCACCAAACACCTTGGTTGGACTTCTATTTATCAAATAAATAGCTATTGCTACAATCTCTCTCTAATACTCATTTGGGAGTCCCTTTGATTTTAGCATACTCCTTACCAGCTCCATGATTGTTCTACTCTTCCTCTCAACCACTCCATTTTTTTATGGAGTATAAGTGGCTATTAGGTCCTTCTTGATGCCATTTCTCTTGTAAAAAATTACAAAAGCTTTGGAGATATACTCTCCTCCATGTTGTGACCTTAGGAACTTGATGACATGTGTCACTCTCATTTTTATCTTGGGATTTAAACAATAAAAACTTATCAAAAGCTTTAGGCTTATGCTGCAATAAATAAATCCATTTTCTATGGATGAAATCATCAATGAAGGTCATAAAATATTGGCTCTTTCCAATAGATATGGTTTTCATAGGGCCAACCAATTCAACATGCACCAGATCCAATGGTGCTCTTGCCCTTCTAGAGTTGGTTTATTGAAAGGTTTGCCTATGTTTCTTACCCAAAATGCAAGCCTCGGACTTGCTACTAGGCTCAACTATCCTTGGCAAACCATCTATCATTCTTTTCTTGGATAATAAAATTAAACCATTATAGCAAACATGTCCATACATGAGATTTCATAGCTTGGGAGGGTCTTGAATGACTTCCTTACAGGTTTACTATTTCACTGTTGTACATTTTCCTTGCTTGGGAGTTGTAGCCACAGACTGAGAAGAGAAACACATCTCTATCCTCAATGGAAACATCTAGTTCTTTGTTATTTTAAATGCCATAACAAATTTCTTACTCTCATCTTTGTTAAAAATTACATATTCATTCTTGTCTATCAACACTTTGTATCCATTTTGGATTATATGTCTAACACCCATGAGATTGTGCTTAATAGCTAGAGTAAAATAAATATTCTTTATCTCTTTCTTCTTAACTTGCTTGGGGTGAATTATAATAGATCCTTTTCCCACAACTAGAACTATTCCATTGTTCCCCATCTTAATCTTAGACTTTACATTTTTAACAATAAAGAAAATAAACTTTCATTACCACTCATGTGGTTACTACAACCACTATCAAAATACCAATCTTCACGGATACCTTCTTCACCAATATTGCACATGGTGAAGTCTATGGATTGATTACCTAAAATCACATTCACATTAGCCAGATTTGCCCTTTGCTTGGACTAATTATACTACTTTTTCTTGCACTGACTTGCATAATGACCAAACTTATGACATAGAACATTGCTTTTGTCATATCTCTAATTCAAATGTTGTTCTTCTTTCCTTGTCTCAAGATGGTTCGAGATTTTCTTTCTCCCTCATGGATTTCAACTCATCCTGAGCTATCTCCTCTATTACTTCCTTGTCTAGAGTTTCCACAACCTCTACCACTTAAGCCCCTTCTAGCATAGTTTCTTCTCCTCCCGCCTCTTGCATTGGCCTGGGATCTGCAATATTGTTCTTGGGAAGATGTATCAAAACTATTTAGTGCTAATCATGGGTTTGAAGAGAACCCATTAACTCATCCACCATCAATTTAGAGAGGTCCTTTGCCTCTTCAATGGCAATGACAATTGCATCAAACTTAGAGGGAAAACTATGAAAGATTTTCTCCACAATCCTTTATTCCTCTGTGGTTTCTCCTTTTGTCCTCAACTAGTTTAATAAACTAGAGACTCTTGTGTGAAAGTCTAAAATAGACTCACTATATTTCTTATGAAGAGTCTCAAAATATCTTTGAAGCATCTAGAGCTTCACTAATATGACTTTATCAGTCTCTTTGTAGCTTGTTTGGAGGATTTATCAAGCTTCTATCACATAGTTAGTTGAGCTTCTATTCTAGGAAAACTACCTCTGTCAAGGCTAGCTCAATCAAATTGAAATCTTTTGCATCTTTCCTCGTTGTCTCTCTTAACTGGGTCTTTTGGTGGTTTGTGAGGGCAACAAATTGAGTTGGGTTAGTTGTATCCACAAACCCATTGACCACAAGCTCTCACAAATCATTTGCAATCATGATGGTCTTCATCTTTTTTGCCCAAACATCATAATTTTTTCCATTAAAGGATGGTGGCTACTACTAGCTCTTTCCTTCATCTCTATCCATGTCTCCTACACAATAAAACTCAATACTTAGAAAAATAAATGTCCAAGCTCACAAGGATTTAGGGCCAAATGGTTCTGATACAAACTTATAAATATAAAATAACTCTGATACTAACTTACAAAATAAAATGCTCAAGTACCAAGTATTTGGTAATCACTGGTAATACACAGCAAAAGCATAAACAAATAATGGAGACATGCAATGATTTTATTTTTTCATTAGTGTTTTGGAAATGAAACTACATATTTAAAAAATAATACTAGCTAATGACAATTAGTGATTACAAATTAGATTTGTAGCATTCTAGAGTTGTTCCCAAATACTTAACAATCTTGAGCTTCTTTGAGCTCTCTTACAAACTCCTCACCTTCTCATATCTCTCTATCTCACACATGCTATGCGCTTGGAGCTACATATGCCTAGAGAAATCATTGCTCATCAAGAGCTACAAGACACCTAGAACAATGACTTCTCTTAGCACAAACAAACAAACAACTATTGTTGCATATTTTTTATAACACAAAGAACAAAAAATATTCCTCTACCACTGCACAAATATGGAATCACTCCAAATTACTTAAATTTATGAGCTACACTACTAACATTAGGAAACATTATTTCCTTTTATCTTGGGGTTATTCACACAAAACTTCCCCCTCAAATTCCAAATTAAAACTTACTTACTAGCATTAAATTTTATGAGTTGTTGTTGTTGCAACATCAGGAGCAAGTTAGGGGAAGTGATCCCCAAGTTAATCTTTTGTTACAATCATTTTCTGGCTGTATTTACTCTTGGTTGGAACTAACAAGGTAGGTGTGCATTGGTAGGAGTAGATAGGCTTAGGAGAAATTGAATTTTCCAACACTATGTATATCAAGGGTTGTAATGGGAAAGAAAATGTTGTGGCTTGGTTTTCTTGTATTTTACTTTTCATGGATAGGTGGTAATGTTGTGAAAATGACATTGATGATCTAGGAGGGAATTGACTAAACTATAATGGTTCAACATTGTTATTACTAATGTTTGATTGTTTCAAGGGATAGAAATTATCTAATGTCAATTCCTTGGTTTTCTTGATCTCCCAAAATATGTGGAAAGTGATTAGTCTACAAATTTTGTCTTACAGATCAAAATTCTTTGTGCTTAGTGAAATGAACTCAATTAAATGGTCTTATTTTATCATAATAATTTGATTTAGATCTGACAAAAAACATTTAAAGACATTGTTTTCTTGTAGGAAAATTTTAAAGATAGATGTTGTAAACAACTTTATATGTTTAAACTTCTTGACATAATGTCTTGAATATCATATTTGTTGTTGTTGGAGGGTTGTATGTTAAATAGACAACATCATTTAGCAATTCAATATGAGAGTGCAAGCCTTTGGTAACCTCTTCAATGAGGAGACCAAATTTAAGGAGTATCTATTCTACCAAAGTCCCTTAGGTCATGATCCCAACCTTGTCCCTTATGGTGTTAGAGCCTTGTATTCAACAATAATTGATACTTGTTGGGCCTATTTAGAATCATTCAACTTCATCAATAGACCAATGACCAATTAATTTGTAGCTTTTTATGACGAAATCTTTTAGATTAAGCAATGTTTATAAGTTTGGAATCAAACACCATTTAATCTTGAAGCATTATTCAAATTAGCATGGACTTTTTTTTAAGCTACATTCTGACTATATAGAAACTTTGAGAGACTTTGTGCTCTATAAATACAAAGTGATAAAGTGATTTACTAAAATTTGTATCAACATTATTTGATAGTTGTAATTTTTTCATGTGTAATTCACAATCTTTCTTTTGTATTCACCCTTGTACATTTTAGGTGTGTATTTGTTTTTGATTGCTTGGGGGTCAAAGTTGAATTTCTTTTGATTAGATATATGAACTAGTGAGACCACATTTAAGAGGGGCCTCATCCTCATTTATGTTTGGAATTAACACCTTACATCTACTTGTGAAATCCTATCTATTTCTCCCCATCTCTCTTCTATATCATCTCTCCTTATGACTCCTGACACCTTATCACTCCATGCACACCTTATCTACTTGTGGCATCCTATCTATTTCTGCCCATCTCTAGTCTATATCATCCCTCCCCATCTCTATTCTATATCATCTCTCCTTATCACTCTGGACACCTTATCTCTCCAACACACACCTGCGTTCACATCTCCATCTCAGATTGCCCACCTACCTGTGCTAATCTGTAGGTCCAATTGTTCGATCATGGCACTGAGCAAACAAATCTCCTTTCTTCGACAAATCACCTAGACTGTCTCGTATCTCTACCCAATGGGTTCTTTGTACTCCTCCATGTCACTGCAGACTACAATGATGTGTCGCTACCCATCCATTTGTTGTCGTTACATCGTGACCTTCCAGGAAAATCATGTTCGAGACAACATATCTTATGTTGTGATTAGAACAATTGACCTCCCCTCAGGAAGGCACACAACATTACCATTACGTTGTTGGGTCATCCCCATTTTAGGTGTGTATTTTCATTTCTTATATTTAATTCAAATAATCTTTGAAAAGATCATTTATTCATATGTTAGATGTGTTTTTGATTAAGATAAATGGGTTTTATTGGGGCCCAAAACCTAAAGTCAAAGAGAAATACAAAAATAAAAAGTCACTAACTAGTCCATAACCAACGACAAAACAACCACAAAAACAGGGCCCAAGCCCACACAACAAAAGAAAAAAAATAGAAATAGAGAAAACCTAAAATACACTAAACCAGAGATTGCATCATCTCCGAATTATTTTGGATCATACTCTTGTTGATGTCTTTGAGCTCATCCATGATAAACCTAGAGGCACTCTTCTCCTTGTTCCTGCTTCTAGTCTACCTATAAGGGCCAATAGTGGTCTGAAGTCCCATACCTTGCAAGTTTGCCTCCTAGATTTTCTTCTTTTGTTTTGGTGTTAGAGGGTGGGACACTAGTGGTGGACTGAGCTCTTTGATCTGCCATCATCGTATTGACCTTTTTAAGACCTCGAGCATTGTTATTCATGGCTTCCCTGCTAATATCAACTAGATTCTTCAGATTACCCTTAACCTCTTCCAAGCATATTTCCAACTAACTAAACCTTGCTTCATGATTCATTTTCATGATCTTCACATCTTTTGTAAGTTTCTGTGTCATTCAGTGAAGTTTATCCATTTTTATTGGCATGTGCATCTCAGTAAAAGTATCAATGATGCCTTTAATTCCATCCTTCAACATATTAATCTCCTTATTGATCCAAAGAAAGCAATTCTCTTGGATTTTGATAGAGCTATTAAGGAGAATACCAAATTTGGAGTCCTTTTGGGTATCCCCCATTTCACCCTATTCAATGTTAATAGGGATGTCCATCTTTATTTGCTTCTCATTTCCCTTGGCTTCCCCAGTTTTTCCAATTTTGGACTTTTTTGTATTCGATGGGCCAAAACCCTGTAAATTGGGGTTAGGGGTTTTATACGCACTGACAACCCATCTGGGATGTTTGTTTCTTCTACTACTACTAGTGCCAGGTGTAATACTTTGTTGGGGTCCCGCCTCCTGAGAAGGATAGTATTCTGAATCATCTGAAACATTGAGGTCCCGCCAATCCATAACCCTACCAAACTCTTCTTCGTCCATCTCCGTATCAGACACATAATGTACATTAGTGTTAGTTGGAGAATTGTGGGATTTAATTGTCAAAGAGGGTTTAACCCCATGATCCTTAGCATATTTCATGATGAGCATGATTAACCCCTCATGCAAAACAGGGTTATCAATATTTTTGGAGTGATTTGCTAGGCTATTTTCAAGAGAAGATAATAGATAGAAAGGTAGAGAAATTCTTTCGTTATGCCTAAAATTGTTTAATATCATAAAGTGCTAAGAGAAAATACTAGCATGATGACAATCAAGAGTAATGTACCTCATAATCACTTCAACCATCTCTGCCTAAAGTGATTTCAGGTCCTTATTGTTATATCTGCCATCCTTAATCTTTCGCACTCTTTTTCTCTCGCTTTCCTTGTCAAAGAAAGCTGCAATAGCTTCTTCCACTACCTTCCTCTCTCTGCAAAACTTCTTTCCTTCCATTTGTCATCCAGTTATCTCTGGAATGAAAGTTTCATCAATTCTAAACTCCACTCCAAAAGTTGTGAGTATGACTTTCTCCCAATCGTTCACAAAATCCTCTATCACTTTTGGGTCATTACCATGAGGCCTGTCGAGATACGACACAAGGCCTCCATTAGTATTCTCCATCCATAGCTCTTTGTTCTTTTCCTATTTCTCGTAGGAAGTAGACTACATTTTGTTTTTGCCACCTCCCATAAGCAATTTTCCTCTAAAACAATGGATGATGGTACCAAACGCAAACTAGGCAATGAAAAACCAAATACAAAAGAAGGCTCTAGAAACCCTATTTTTGAATTTTAAACTCAAATCCCATGAAAGATCATTATTCATTTGGCAGTCTATCATCATTAATGCGATAAGAATGGCCAATGTATTCGATGTCCTTTCCCATAAGTTCACACAATTGTATGGGGAAAGTTTCCTTTCCCATCCACCACCGTATGTCCACATAATCCACACCAATGTTCGCTAGGTGGTCCGCTGTCATGTTACCTTCTCGATAAACGTGGGAGATTTTGAAATCATCCAATTTTGTAATCATGATGTGACACTCTTGAATTAAATGCTTGATGTTCTAGCTAGGCTCGGTTTGTTTACTCACACACGTGATGAGATTTAGAGAATCACTCTCAAGCTAGACTTTTTTGAACCCTTCTTTAATAGCCATGTGTAACTCAATGTAAGAAGCTTTAGCCTCGGCCTAGTGGTTTGTCTGGGTGCCCAGTGGGAGTGCCACCACCAAAAATATGGTAGATGTGTTCCTACTCCTCTAAGATTATTTATTTCAAGTTTCATTTTTTAATTGTATGAGTATCCCTTTTCCTCCATTCTTTTCCACCAAATCTAATATGTCTGAACCCAATTCTTTTAAAAGAACAATTTCTCTTTTATCTTTATCTTTCACTATTTTTCATTCTTGTATTCCTTTTGAACTTTCTAATTAAAATCTTATAGAAAAATGCAAAATCTCCCAATCATATAAGAGAAGAATAGAAAAAAATCAACAATCTGATAAAAATTTATCTATAAATTTTTTCTAATATCTATTGAGAAAGTCAAGCTAAATGTAGCAAACCATCACAATGAAAAATCTATTTCCCAATATATTTTTAGCAAGACTCTACTGGAGAGTGAAGTGGGTATATTTTGTTTCTTGAGTATTATAAGCTAATTCCGTAACAATGGAGGTTGGTGCTTATATAAATTTCAAACATAGAACAATGGCCATGTATCAAAAATACAATGAAGTAATTTAAGGTACCCTAAATTAGTGGTTGACGATATTAACGAATAGCAACAAATTTACTCATCCTTTGAAACTATTTCTCAAGAAAATAAAGTTCTCAATTATCAAACGGTTCCCGTGTCTTGTTTAACTTTCCCTATGTTGCATAGTTGTCTTACCAGGGCCTCTGCAACCATAACATCTGATAAATCAACAAATCCATTTTGTTCAACTTTTAAATCAGATAAATCAACAAATACATTTTAAGGCTTCCAACACATTTCAGATCATGAAACAACAATTGAGAACTTGCAATGCCCATGAGAGCTGTTGCCCTACAAACCCTAGCTGCATTTGGTGCGGCTAACTCTTCTAGAATTGCAGATTCAAATGAGGATGATCACGACTTAGAGACAAAAGAAATCATTATACTCCATGAGATGACATTTCTTCGAGATATTCTGTCAAACAGTTAACAGAATTATTGGTTGCTTAGATATTCAAATCAAATTCTTATTTGATGATAATTTAAAATCCAACTCTTCAATCCATATCTTAAGTACTTTTAGAAACGTGCCCGGTGCAATTGCTCATCAGACGGTAAATTTGACAATGTCTCACAAAAAAATTGTTGCTAGAACTATTTCCTGTATATCTGCTACGTATATCAAGAGTTGTATGGGAAAGAAAATGTTGTAGCAAATGTTGTGAAAATGGATAGGTGCAAATGTTGTGAAAATTTTCAAATGGATAGGTGCAAATGTTGTGAAAATGGCTAAATTGTCCATCGTTGGTGTTACTAAATTTTGCTTGTTTAAATAGCCAATTGACTTTTTTGCTAATTCCCTTGAGAGAGTTTTAGCAAGACTCAAATTTTTGAAAGCAGAATCTTTATCACCAATTTCAAGAGCTAACATTTCTCTCATTTCAATCCACAATCGTAGGTTTTTGAGAGTTTCCTAACCTATGGATGTTAGTGGTTTCAAACAACTTTGTTAGCATCAACTTGATATACATAATTGTCAAGTACAGTATGATTTGATATACATAATTATCAAGTCCAGTTTCCTAACCTATGGATGTTACTGAGATACTATACACATTGACTTTAATGGAATATGTGAATAATATGCTAAAGTAAAACCCCAATCATAATCAGAAGGGCCCAACTAGATTAAAGATGATTCTCACAATGAAAATGAGTACTTGATGAAGACTCACATCGATCTATGCATCAGCGTGTTAACATGTTGTTTATTTTTTCTTCTTTTGTATAATAGGACATTCATTAAGAACTAGTATCCATTAAGGTACTGGAATTTTGTGTTTCAAATGGTATTCTCTACTCTACCCTATCGTACTCTATCCTAGGGAAAAATATATAATACCCCACCTTAAAGGTTATATTTGCATCGCTTGATTAGACTAGGAAATAAGTGGGAAAGCTAAGGTATGAATATCAGTTTGATGAGACAAAGGACCTGATTATAAAGAAGGACTTGATTATAAATTATGCGACTAAGGAAGAAATTGTTAAAAAGAGAAATGATTGGATGTGTATTCACTTTGGTGAGAAGAAGAGATTGTCCCTTGATGCTAATTATAAAGGTGCATTTGATAAAATCAAAGACCTTGCCACTAGAATGGGATTAATGCTAACTAATGATAAAATCAAAGACTTGAGGAATTGTGAAATCAATGTTTCAATAGAAGTGTTAACCACAGTGTACAAATTTGTTGGCCTCTAAGAAATCTTAGGCAATCGCTCAGATCAAGTTTACAAGTTAAATGATACTCGTACGTAATGCAGTGTACATGGGTAAACTGCAGCCTTTAAATATTGCCATTCTACCTTTCATTTCTTGAACTTGAAGAGCTACAGCATGGAGACAAATATAGTTAAGGCAAAGGGTTGTCAATTTGTGATGGTGCATGGAGCAACCTTTGGGGGCTGGTGTTGGTATCAAGTTGCAGATCTTCTTCTCAAAGCGGGCCACACTGTATCTTCCATTGACATGGCCAGTGGAGGTATAGATCCTACAAATGCCGACACAATTTCTTCGTTACAAGAGTACAATCAGCCACTCACAGACTTCTTTACAGCTCTTCCTTCTGAAGGGAAGGTATGAATTTAGTGAAAAGTTTTAGAAGTTTTGGTTTGTTTAGGTGTTTCATAATGAATCTGATTTTAGTTCAATCATCTAAATAATTTTTTTGAAAAGTTTAAGTGAATTTTTGGTTTGTTTAGGTGGTTCATTCTAAACCATAGTAATAGATGAGTTCTATTAGATAAACAAATCTGATTTTAGCAGAACAACCTAAACAAATTTGAAGAATAGTTTGATCTAAGTTTTTATTTGTTAAGATGATTTATGTTAAATTATACTAATAAATGAGTTCTGTTGGAGAAACAATCTGATTTTAGATGAACCATCTAAACAAATCAAAACTTAAAATGTACTATTTAAATTCAAAAGTATCCATTTGTCATCGATACCAAGGATGCCAACTAATTTGTAGCTGTATGTCTGTTAAGGTTATATTGGTTGGCCACAGCGCTGGTGGATTCAATTTGAGTTTTACCATGGAGCGTTTTCCAGATAAAATTGCTGCAGCTGTATTTGTTACCGCCTTCATGCCCCTCAGCGGAACAACTCTCTCTGAGTTGATGAACGAGGTTTAATGAATTCTTTATCTTTCTACTAATTCCTGCACTGCTAACAATCTTTAAATTACAATACCATTTCTCTGAAAGTATATATTGAACAGATCGTATCCATAATCGGAGGCTTCGGAGACTCTACATTTTACTATGCAAATGGGAAAGAGAATCCAGCAACATCCTTCAAGTTTGGCACCCAGTTTGCGCGAGAATTTTTATCACAGAACAGTCCTTCTTGGGTAAATCACTTTAGAACAGAGACAGTTTGGTTGCAAATTACAAAAATATAATTGATTAATTGGCTGTGAATTATTCTGCTATTATGAAATTTCAATTGATGGGTAGATTAATATGGCACTAAATGCAGGATCTGACGTTGTGGGAATCGCTGGAAAAGAAATCTCCAATATGGCAAGAACCTCTTTTGTATACAGCTAAAAACTATGGAAGTGTTAGGAGAATATTTGTTGTGTCGAAGGAGGATAAGGTTATTGTGGAGGCGTTCCAGAGAAAGATGATTGCAGGGAATCCTCCACAAATGGTATACGAAATTGAAGGATCTGATCACACCGTATTCTTCTCTAAGCCTCTTCAACTGGCTGAGGTGCTCATGAAAATTGCTAATACGAGTGTGTGAAAGCGAAGCAATCTGCTGCAGATGGATTTTAGTATAGTTTGTAATATCTAGAAATCTTCGAATATACTTGTCAGATACAACTTAGTAATGGTTATCTTCAACTCCCTAGGCTAAATTCCTCTTGTTTAAAATAGTTAAGAAATTGTAATGGTTCTTAATACTGCAAAGGTGAAATTTGCATATCTAGGTCATTTTTATTTTCTATTGTGTATATTTTACTATAATTATATATTAAAAAGATTTTAATATTGTATCAGATTGACTTTATTTTATTTATTTATGTATTTAATTATTTAATTATTATTTAGTTTTGAAAGAGTTCATGGGTATGGAGGTGATCTCATAGGAATAATTTTGTTTTTTCGAAATTTAAAATTTAAAATTCAAATTTGATTTACTCAGTCTTTTTATCTTTCTATTTGGGTCATCTTGTTTATGCATCTTTTAAGACACCAACATGGCTAGAATATATTGTTATCTCTTGAAATATAATTATTGTCATTAAGATTTCTAGTCAAATTTTAAGGATTTCTAGATTGCTTTCTATAACAACAAAAAATATCAAATTAAAATTGATTTTAAATTTCTAATTTATTAGTAATTCAAATTTAATTTAGCTAAGTTAACTTGAAAATATAAATACAATATAACTAGCTATATTATTCATTTCCTTATTAGTTTAAGAAAAAAAACATTAATTAAAAATGAGGGTAATGAGAGAAAATTCAAGTTGAGTTTTCTTGAGTACTTGCATTTGATTCCTAAGTTATACAATTTAATTGAACAACCCCTAATAATAATATATTTTCCTAACCAAAATAATGTAATCTTCAAAGGAACTTAAAATCGGGGGAACTGAAATGAGAAAGAATGATGAGATTGGGAAGGGGGCCAAGAACTTCTTTACTTCTCTTCATTTGGCGGACTTTGGTCTGTATAGTCAATCTCAGAATGCCATCCTTGACAATATCCCTCCAACTATTAGCAAGGATCATAACAAGGTCTTGATAGCCATCCCTTCTGATGAGGAAGCTAAAAATTAAGTCTTTTCTTTTGATGGGAACAAAGTCCCGGGCCCGGATGGTTTTCCGTTATTCTTCTTCCAAACCTTCTAGGACATCCTCAAAGCTGATGTTGTTAAAGGTGTGCAAGAGTTCTTTGGGGATAGAATGATCTTAAAGGAACTTAATGTTACCTTCCTAGTTCTGATTCCTAAATGCCCCAGAGTTGATTCTATGGATAACTTCAGACCGATAAGCTTATGAAACTCTTTTTATAAACTAATTTCTAAAGTGGTTACTAGCAGGTTGTTAAGGATTCTTCCTCTGATCATTTCACCCCAACAGAGTGGATTTGTTCCAGGCAGACAAATCCTTGACTCTATCATTGCTATCCATGAAAACATTCATTCATTGGTGGATTCGAAAAAAAAAGGATTTCTAATGAAGCTGGATTTCTCTAAAGCCTATGACCGAGTGGATTGGAGTTTCTTGAGTAAGGTGCTAGGTACTTTTGGATTTGGAGTGCGATTCATTAAGATGATTGAACAATTCATCTCGACCCCTTCTTTTTATGTCATTGTCAATGGGGTGCCTTCCACTTTCTTCAAACATTCTAGGGGTATGATGCAAGGGGATCCTATATCCCCCATACTCTTTATTATCTTGGCTGAATGTCTAGGTAGATTTATCAGCAACTCTATTTCTAAGGGGCTACTCTATGGTATTTTGCCTTCTTCTGGTTTTAGAGCTTGCACTCATCAACAATTTGTTGATCTTACCATTTTAATGGGATCGTTCACTATCAAAGAAGCTTCCAATATGAAGAACCTTCTCAACACTTATAGTAGGGCTACTAGTCAAACCATCAATTGGGAGAAAAGTTCTATTTTCTTTTTCAATACCCTAGAAGACAGAAAAATTAGAATGGTTTCGATCCTTGGTTGCCAAATTGGTAAGCCTATTGCTGTCTACCTAGGCCTCCCATTGGGATTGAAACCCTTGGAGTTATTCTGGAATAGTCTTGTTGATAGATTCAGTAGAAAGCTAGCTGGTTGGAAAGGGACCCTTCTTAGTCAAGCTTGGAAAGTCCAACTCTTAAAATCTTCCCTCCAGAGTCTCTCAGTGTATGCTCTAAGCCTTTTTAAAATCCTTGGCAAATTTGCTGATGTCATTGAGAAAATCTAGAAAGCCTTCTTGTGGTCAAGAGTGGGGGAGAAGAAGAAAATGTCTCTCATAGCTTGGGAAAATGTTTGTAAGCCTAAAAAGAAGGGGGGCTTGGGTCTTAGGAATATCATAACTTTGAACAAAACTCTCCTAGCAAAACAAATCTGCAAAACTTATCATGAAAAAGGAGAATGGAAGGATATCTGGAAGGCTAAGTACTTAAGGAAAGATCCCACCATCAAGGAATTCCTCGTCTCAGATTAGATACCAGGTGGGTATTTCATTTGGAATAGTGTTATCCAGGCTAAATGTATTGCTAGTCTCGACAATGTCTAGGCCATTGGTGATGGCAGGAAGGTGGACTTTTGGGATGATGCTTGGATTGGAGGAGCCCCTCTTAATAAGCTAGCTTCACATACACTCATCCAGAATTGCAAGGAGAAGATAGGTACCAAAGTGGCTGATTATTGGAAAGATCAAATGTGGGTGGACCTCAGACCCATTGATCCCAAACTCAAGCAGGTAAACTTAATGATCAACAATGCGATCTTGAATTCGAGAAGGGAAGACCATATGATGTGGTGTGGAACTTCATCTAGAAATTATTCAATCTTCTCTATTGTCCTTTTACTAGCACATTCGCAAGATCCTATTCCATGTTGGGCCAAGGCTTGGTATCCAAGGTTGACTCCCAAAATCAACATCTTTTTGTGGATCCTTCTGCAAAACAAGATTCTTACTATTGACAACTTAAGAAAGAGGGGCTTTTGTTTCCCTAACTGTTGCTACCTTTGTCTTAATAATGAGGAATCTATGAACCACATCTTTTTACACCGTCCTTAGACTACTCCTATTTGGGGGATGTTTTTTCAAATGTGGGGGCTGAATTGGGTTTTCCAAGAGGAGATACAAGATTGTTTCAGAAGCTGGCATTATTCCACCAATAACATCACCTTAAGAAATTTTTGGAAGTTCTCTTTTGCCCATATCCTCTGGGGGATATGGAAAGAGAGAAATAATAGAATATTCTAAAATGATACTAACACCTTTGAAATGGTTTGGGTTAAGATAAAAAATAACTGTGTTGAGAATGTAATGGCTAGGGGAGTGCATAGTTGTACTAGTAAGGGGGACTTTGATGTTCTCAAAAGATGGAATATCCCAACCTCTTTGAGCCCTAACATCTGCCAAATTAATAGAATCTTGTCTTGTTGGTCCTTTCCCCCTAATGAGTGGTTCAAGGCCAACTTTGATGGGGCGGAAAAATGAAATCCAGGTCCATCTGGTTGCAGTAGTGTCATCCAAAATGGGGCTGGGTTTTGCACTAAATTGGTGGCCTATCCCTTAGGTATTCAAACCAATCATATGGTGGAAGTTATAGGGGCATTTCAATCTATTAAATTGGCCTCTAATTTAGGGGTCAAAATGCTTTGGTTGGAAGGCAACTATACAAACATCATTAACTACCTTCTCAGTAATCATCAACCTTCATGGACTATCAAGAACATCATTAAGTTAGCCAGAGAGCTGATTCAGGGGTTTCAAAAATGCCACATCATACATGTCTATAGAGAGGCTAACCGGAGTGTTGATTGGGTTGCCAATGTGGCAGTATGGAGCGAGATAATTATTGCCTGGAAAGGCAAAGGGGAGCTACTGAGTGTGGCACGTGAAATCTTAATTTATGAAAGATTGCATGGTAAGTAGGGACAAATTTGATATCATTTCCAAAAGTGTAAGTAGATGTTGTGGCAACACGCGCTTGTTCTGCAGGGTATCGAGAAGGAAGTACAACAATCATTGTAGGTTAACTTTGCATTCTTTATGGGCATTTTTATCCCTCTTCAAAAGTAGCATCAGAAACTCCTACAAAATATGAACTGGTTATCACAAAGAGTCTGATGTGAAGAAAGGAATCAGGTGGGAGCTGCACATTATTTATATCAATACGATCATGGGGGTTAAACGAAAGAGAACAGAGGCTACCACCATTGAGAAATGAAAGAGTCATTTGCAAGTCTGGGCTATCCTTCAAGCTTCCAAGATGACATATTTTATGGAAAATATGCAGGAGAAATGATCCAAAATCACAAGAATCTTCAAGAAGGGTTGGAATGAAGGGATGTAAACCATTGGAAACAAGATGGTCAAGGTGATCGAAACTATGATTGCAGAGGCAACTGCTCTTCTGATGGAGGGCATCAAGTTTTACAGGGACAGAAAGATATGAAACACTTCCGTTAAGAAATTTCCAAAGAATGAGGAGGAAAGGGCTAGACTGGTGAAGGGTAGCCATACCTACTTTTCACCGAAGGTAATTAAGTTAATTTGGAGAAGGGTTTTGCTTTCTATTATGGAGTTTATCACGCTTGATGGTAGATACACTAGGGTTTATAGCTACCACTTTGCTTTACTTAATCATTTTAAGCATAAAGATAAAATTTCTTTTCCATATTATCTTTTATGTGCCCTTAATGCGGGGCTCAAGGATGCAATTTACAACCCCAGTATTAACCCTACCATGCACAAAGGTTTGATGGTGATTCTGTATAATCACATCAAGAACATGACTATCCAGTTGAATATAGCTGAGATTTCCTAATCAGATGAGGATTTTGATGACTCTGATGAGGAGGAAGGCGATGGCTATATTACAGAAGCTAAGACAAAGGACAACCCTCAAATTTTTTTGGTCAAGAAGAGGAAATAAAAAACAGAGTAGGGGAAACATAACAAAGGGTTTTCCAAAAAGAAGTAGAGAGGGGAGGATGATAGTTGGTGTGAGGAGGAATAAGGGACTAATAATGACATGGACACTAGAAGTGAGGGGGTCCAAACCCTTGTGAGACCGAAGCAAAAAAAGAAGACTTCTAAAAGAAAGGAGGCAGACACCAAGGACCGGTCGCCTCTCAGGATGGATTTAAAGGAGAAGGGATTAATGGGGGAGGACATGGCAACAAAAGAAGCTTAGAGCTTTGAGGATAGGGAGGTTAGCCTAGAAGTTAATCTTAATACTACTGGTTATAAGAACCAGGAAGAGCATCACTTCAGTATTGATCTCTACATCAATAATGGAATGGAAAGCCTAAAATAGGTTCTTAGCTGGGTGCATAAGGAAATTGAAGGCATCAAAAACAAGAAAGCTCAAGAAGTAGGGAAAATCAAGAAATTACAAGCTTTAGGCTTCGGAAAGTTCAATTCGCTTCTGGAATGTCTCAGTGAGCTCACCAAGGTGATTGGTAATGATGAGGAGATTATCAACACCAATCGCAATAGCTTTCTTGGCCTGGAAAACCAAGTAGGAGAAACTGAAAAAGAGACTTGATGGTATTGAGAAAATGCTCAAAAAAATAGGGGAGAAAAGCCACAAGATTCTGAAGGTTTCCTTGGGCAACATGAAAGCCCTTATCTGCAAGTTGGAGAACTACCAAGGGGATAAGGTCATGATGGGAATTATTGATGTTAAGGATGACACCCTAGATGATAGGGACATGGGGCTAGGAAGAAGAATGAGAGAAAGCACTAAAAGGATGCAAATCCATAGTAAGGAAATCGAGGAGATTAAGCAGGCATCAGACAATATGGAATAGATGGAGCTTGAAGCGGCGGAGATGCTTCAAAAATTAACCTAAGCTTGGACTACTATTAGTATTTTTTGGTCCATAATTTGTGTTCTCTTTTTTGCTGGCATTTGGTTCGTCATCTGTCTTTCCTTTGTTTGCTATCTTTTTGTTGTGTTGTAATGTTTATCTTTTGATTTTCTGACTATACTAGGTTTCAGGGGCCCATCAAAACCTATTTTCCCATAATAAAAAACACTCATATTTTAGGTTATAATTTAATAATTATATAATATATGACATACAAATTAGACGTTAAATTTCATAGATAGAGCATCAACATTTAAAGTAACCATTGTTTCATCTAATGCTTGTAATTGAATTATTGATAGATATAATTTAGTTTTGTTGATTCTTTTGATACAAGTCGATCAAGTAAAATCAACAACACTCTACTTCCATTATAAATAATTGATCAACTCCAAAGTACCTTTCTACAAATTGTTGAAATATTGAAGTAGCCAAGTGGTCTTTATGATTTGTTTAACAAGGAGCCTATGTTGCTAAAATGGCAAGATAGACAATTCTTACACTTAGAGTTAAATGTATTCAAATAATAGAGTTTTTAAAATATTTTAATTAAAAGATTCTAATCTAGTTAAAATATACCAATTTTTTTAAAGAAAATATGAAATGAAGTTAATTTTTAAAGGAATGAATAGTAAATTTAGATAGGCATTAGTGCTCTTAGTTTTATCCCTAATTATAAATGGTCTAATGAAATTCAAACAACCTATAATATATTGTTCAATATTTAGTTCAATCAAAAACATTATAAATATACAATTTTGAGCATTTTTAATAAAATATGCGAGTTTGATGAAGAAAACCACCATATTATATACATATTTTTAACACATTAACCTTAGTTTTACACTCTAACAATATTCCATCAAGTTATTCAATTTAAAGAGCATAAAATGCCAATAAATTACTTTGAGTAAAGAGAAAATCTACAATAAATAGTTATGATATGAAATGAGCTAATTACAACTTTAAGCATTGAAAATCCAAGATTTTTTTTTTTTTAAGTTATGACCTTTGATGATGTTTCTTAAAGTGACATATATACTAGAATAATGGGTACCTAACACTACCTCTATAAGATTAAGTAGGCTTGGATCCTAAATTAAACCTTTGGCCCAAAATTTATAAAGTCATTTTTGTTTTATATTTCAGTCTAAAAATTAAATTACATATTTCCTTAATTGGGCATAAGAGACTAACACCACTTGGCACTTGGAGTTATGCTAATAACTGAACTACCATAATGAATTACAAAGAACATATGCAAAAAGATTATTTAATTGTATAATTAAAAGAGCAATAAAATCCTAACTCAATGTTGCAACTATAGATCTATAGGTCTAGGAATTGATATTGAATTTTTTAAATACCTTTAGAGCTAAATAATGCTAGGAGTGATAGTGCAATGAACTCTTAGGTAAAAGTACAAGGCTATGCCACACTTTTGACTAGCTTATCAACACAAGTGAATTTGAGCACTTCTAACTAAAAGTTAATTTTAGTAAAAAATATAGCTAAATATGTCCACAACTTTTCCAACCAAAAATATTCACTAAATCATATGTAGCACCACTTTAAGGCCAACTTCAAAAAAGTAAAATTATTAAAAAAAAGGATGTTTCAATAACTCTTACTCATGCAAATAACATTTCTAAAATTGTAATTTAAATTATTTTTTCTAAATCTATAAGTGTACTTTTTAAAAATATATATTTTAATATTTCAATCATATTTTATATTTTATTTAGATATTTTTACTAAAACTAGCTATCAACACAAACATATCCATTGATGATCATGTAAATAAAAAATACTAAAATTTATTAATTTATTTTGAAAATAATATTATGCACTAGATAGGAGTAATATTATTATTCATTATTTATTAATTAGATAGGAGTCTAGGAATTGATCTTGGAAACTTTTTAATGCCTTTAGAAGTGAATTAAGGTAGCAATAATAGTGTAACAAACTCTTACCTTCTTAGCACTTATGAGGCTTTTATTGAGCCAATCAACAACTTTCTTCATATTTAGAATACGAGTCTAGAAGACATTTAGGTTCCATTCCACACTCATTTATTCATGAATAAGCTCTTGTATAATATTTTTCCTAGTACTTCCAGTGAATCTCTTGATGATGGTACTAGTAGGAAAATATTTTCTAGGATTATATTAAAATATTCAAGGAATGAACTTATTAAAAATTTTAATCTTATTTGACATTACATTTACATGTGTCTTCCTTATAATGAAGTTTCCTTCGCAAACCTTCAAAACTTTATTATCCATTTAGTATGATTGGTGAGCTTAGAGAGGAAATAAACCACTCTAGATTTATATTTGAGTTTCCATATGGTAAAATATATTTCCTTTGTAACTTTAAAAATGAAACATTGGTAATTTTATAAGTTACATTAGGTTGTACTCTAGTAATAAGAGCTCTTCTTAAAAAATTTCATCAAAATCAACCATTGCATGGGATTAGTCATTTATCTTACAATAACATTATATGGCCTCTTCAATCAACCAATTAATTTGTATCTTCACTACATCCCTCAAAGAAGAGGTGGCACTTATTGCACACACAATATTTTTTTTCCTTATCTAATGCCTTGATGATGAGAGGGATAGGTACATTTGAAATATATAGGGACTATAAGGCATCTAATTTATGTAGGAATCTCCCCACTCGATCCTTTAGTTATTCTTTAGTTTTATCATTCTTGCTCATTACTCCTTAAAACTAAGCACTTCAGTTTGGAGAGACTTGTCAATGGTCAAACTGACACATGCAACACAATTTTAGAAAATATAATTCGCCTCTATTGAAAAATATAGTAGATATGAAGATCTACCACCTTCAAAGGTCTCAAAAGCCAGTTCACAATGATACTATGCAAGAAAAGTGATTAGTGTGGTTGTTAATTCAAGGGGTGTACTGATGGTTTCCTAGTTAAATGCAAATTTAGATCCCAATCCAAAACTATTCTAACCAAATGATTAAACAAGGAGAAAAATATGAATGGGATACAAGAAGATGATGTAGATGCAAAATCAAACCTCTATCTGACTAAAAACATAAAATATTTATTAACTATGATGTTAAGATCGGATTTACACAATCTGTCATTTTAATAGTGAAATATCTAGAGGAATTTAATAAGCCTAATTTTTTATTCATTTCTCACTATAAATTAGAAACAAATAAAAAAATTCATTAAGTATACTTATCATCTAAGCAATCAAGAATGGAGATTCAAAGTTCAAATATTATACCATATACATGAAGACCAATTTAAAAAATAGAAACTATATTAGAAACATAATTTATTATTCTCCAATCAAGATACAATCCATTAAGTACAAAAACAATACAAATTTTGATTTCTATCTATCCAAAATATCTTCAATTATAGTAACATATAAATATAAAGCTATTCTAAAAACCCAAAATGACTAGAAGCTAATTTTGCAAAATATCTCACTTCTAAAATACTTCAAACAATCTATTTTATAACCCCTCAAAATGAACAACATTTTACATCTTATAGAACCAAAATGATAAATCTCCTTTCCCTCAAACTCCATTTAATGGATAAATCAACTTGGTAATTGTAGTGATGTCAAGGTCAGAATTTGACTCGCTTTGAATTGCCAAATGCTATTTAATCCCCCTTGACTACCTACGCATCAAAGGTGGAATAATTAATTCACCAAAATTAATGTCATTAAAATTTACAAAACTTTAACTACATTTCATTTCTAAAATAAATCCATTTATGATGATTTTAGAATCATACAAGATCGAACTTTAATAAAATTTTACTCTATAATAAACCCACTTTAATTTAGAAAAGTAATTTTTGTTTTCACTTAAAATCACCATGAAAATAACTCACTTTAAACAATTGAGATTGATGTACAAACATGGATTGAGACTTGAGCTGACCTTGGGATTTTTATTCTAACTTGTTCTTTTAGTCCAACACAAGTTCCTCTTTGGGTGCAACACCTGATGGAGGACTTTTACATTACTTCCATTCTCAATGGAAATATTTTCTGGTACCATGTCTCATTGCTTCATTCAAGCTTTCTCATTCAATAGAGGCCTACATTTAAATTTGGTCTTTGTAGAATCAAATAATTCCTCAATTCAAGCAAATGTAAAGGGAATAATAGTGAACCTTTTTACCATGATACTTTAAATCATATGTTTTGTAACCGATATATCTAAAGCTACTAAGATCAACTCAAAATTCAAGATCTCTTTGTAAGGATGCCTCATAGTTAATCTTTTATAGAATTCGACCTAAGATACTAAATTGCAATCAAATGAAACATGTTCAAAACACTAGGATGAAATAAACAAGCGATCCACTATGAGGAGTGCAAACACATGGGTTGAGGACAAATTTGATTTATAGATTTATTTCTTCACATGCAATCAAATTCATTTGTACTGAAGAGAGTTATCCTTTAAGCACAATGCACCAATTGGGTATTAAAAATTTGCACCAAGCAATGATAGTTTAGAGAACTTGGAGAAAACGAGACCGAGCCAGCCACTATTTCAATATTTCTCTTCTAGAGGAATGAGGTAGAGGAAAAACAAAGAACATAGAACAAAGTGAAAATAATAGAGATAAAATTAAAAAGTTTTATTGAAAAATTTATAGATTCATATATCTATTATTTCATAAGATAGAGCTACTCTTTACATCTTCACACACAAAACAAAACAAAATTTCCCCTATTCTCAGCTACTTCTTTTCCTCCTATAGCTACAACAATGGAATTTTTTACCCCCTATTTTTAGCAAACTTCTAACATATTTGAAATGACTAACCTCTGTTATGTCTACTGACCTACTATTGATACAAAATAATATCAAAGTAAAATTTCTAGACTCTTCTTTCTATTTTTTAATACATTTTTATTCAATATTGTCTCTCCTCTATTAGTATGCACAGTAAAAGTAAGGAAATTAGAATGTTCAAGAAAGTTTCAAAGAGAGTTATGGTGAAGTAATGTCAATATGTATAAATTTCTAGGAAAGTACTTAGAGATGGCGGAAGAGAGAAGTGTTCAAGAAAGGTAGTAATGCAGGTAGTTGTGATTAGTCCTCAACACTCTCCCTTAATCACAACTACTATCATCTATGATACGGGAACACAGACAAAATTTTCCTTTCCTAGTGCCTTGGTGAAAATGTTTGCACATTGATCTTCAGACCTGCAATGTTCCAAAATATTTCTATATTGTTGATCAACTACTTGATGAAATGATACCTTGTGTCAATATGGCTACTTATTTTGTGAAAATTAGGTCCTTTGACAATGCAATAGATAAATTATTTCCACAATAGATCTTTTTTACCTCTTCGTGTTTGTAACTTAATTCTTTCAATATTCTTCTCATCCAAATTTCTTAACAAACTGACCCTGTAGCTGCTACATACTCTACTTCAACTGATGAAATAGTAACAATCGGTTGTTTCTTTGAAGCCCATGATACTAAATCTAATCCAAAATAAAAAAAATAGCCACAAGTGCTCTTCATATCATCTATACTCCTTGCACAATCACTATCATTGTATCCTATCATCTTGAAATCATTTCACCTTGAGTAGAGTATTCCATAGTTCCTTGTTCCACTAACATATTTTAAAATTATTTTGGCTACTTGCGAATGTGAATCTTTTCGAGACTCCATAAACCTTGAAATAAGGATAACTACAAAAATTATGTCTGATCTTGTGGTTGTTAAATACATGAGACTACCAATAGGTTTTTTTTTACAAACTTGAATCAACTTTAGATCCTTTATCATCCTTTCTCAATTTCAAACTTGTGTTAATAAGAGTTGAGACTACTTTGCGATTAATCATGTTAAACATTTTAAAATGTCAATTGCATACCTATATTGTGAATTAATTATACATTTCTCATTTTGATTTACTTCAATGCCAAGAAAGCATCTCATTAAACCCAAATCAGTCATCTCAAATTCTTTCTTCCTAGCTGATTTGAACATACCAATTAATAAACCACCCATGAATATTAAGTCATTGACCTATAAGAAAATAATTATGATCTCACATTGTTGATTAATCTTGGTATAGAAATTAGGCTCACTCTTGCACCTATTGAAATTATTTTGTAAAAGATAAGAGGGTGATCCTACAATACTGGGTTACATTTTTTTGTACATCCTAATTTTTGCCAAAATCATACATTTTTTAGAAAAGGTAATGATTTAAGCCTTGATAGGTCCCATTTGAAGTAATTAATTGAAGAGAGTTAGACCAAATCCTCTTAGATAAAAATCAATTAGATAGAATCTTTCTACTTTTAAATCATGCATGCAATGGAGTCTCCTTTGCACCTATTAAAATAATGATAAAAAACCACCTTTACATTAGCTTTTTGGAGGTCAAATGAATTCATTTAAAAGTTTTGTTATTTTAAGTATGTATTACTTATTATAAGCTTTCCAAAAAGTATAAATTTTAAAATATTTAATTTCATTAATATATTTATGGTTTTTATTTCTTTCGAATATAGGTTTTTCATCTAACATTAAGAATTCTGTTTCACACATGTTGAAAATTTGAAAAATAGACAAAATGTTTTACAAAAATATATTTTCCCTAGGTATTGATATCCTCATTTCAACAAAAAAAGAAGAAGTTAATTCAATTACATACAAAAAAAATTATGCATTATGAAATACACCTCTGTCCAAACTAAAATTACTCTAAAATAAAAAATTAAAGAGAAAAAATAAATGTAACGAAGATAATGAAAAAATATCCATCCACTATATATTGGTGTGACAAATTTGTATTTTAAAAATTAGAATTTCCTTCTTGCTATAAAATAAGTTATGCATTATAGAGTAAATGTCACTTCTGAACAATATTGATTTCAGTGTCAAGTTTGGCCACAAAGTGTAACCTAGTATTGTGGTATCACCAAAGAGTCAATTTCTATACCATGCTCTTGGGGCTTATTTAAGTCCATGGAGTTCCTTTTTTGAGTTTGTAAACCTTGTTATCATTGCCTATAATCTCATACCTAGGTGGTTACTACACATAGATCTCTTCCTCTAAAAAGCCATTCAAGAAAGCTGATTTCACATCTATTTGATATACTACCCACTTGTTTGAGCTGCTATGGCTATTATTGTCCTCATAGTGTCTAAATGGGCTATAGGTGCAAATATCTTATTATAGTCTACCCCAGGTTATTGTGAATAACCTTTTGCTACAAGCCTTGTGTTCTTGCACATCACCATTTACATTCAATTTTGTCTTGTAAATCCACTTTACTCCTATCACGTCTTTTCCTTGTGGATGGCTCACTAAAACCTATATTTGATTCAATTCTATAGCGTATATTTCTTCATCCCTTGCATACACCCATTTTTCTTCCTTAATAGAATCTTCAAAATGAATTGGATCTTCTACGTGTGAGTATAAGGCAAAAAGAGAACTCAAACCTATATTATTTTCACCATCATTTTTCTCATAAATATCTTTTAAACTTCACCATTTTTTCTTCTCAAGCTTGCTAGTGTAGGGTTTGACATGTCACTTAAGCATCTAGAGTGTGGAATTGATGGTCTAGCACTAAGAGTAACAATTGAAGATGGTGTTTGTTGCACATTTGATGGAGTATTTGAATGAGTGTGTGGGGTTTTCCTTGTACTACATGAAGGTATTATTTGATCACTTTGTTGATCTTGAATTGGTGTGGAAGGATGCCATGCCTTGACTAAACAATGAGACTCAATAAGAAATCGTCTTACTAATTTAAGACTTCACGATTTCTTTCGCTAGGCACCAATGATGATCTTAATAGATAGTCCATAGTTGCCTTAATAGATTGTGGGAGAGAGGAATTAAAAGATACATATTAAGTGATAATTGCCTTTGATCGAACATCCTTCTAGCATGTGATTTTCTCCAAAACAAAGAAATAATTAGTTTGCAAGGTGATTAAGCAAGAAAGGGTTTTGGTTAGTTACAAAAGTTACAATCTAGAAGCAAGAGACATGACTTTCTCCAAGGGTTACAACCACAAAGAAGAGACATAAACCTCGAAATCCAATGGATGGATATAAAGAGGCAATAACAAACAAGCAAGGATGGGGATTAGATCTAGAATAATCATACAAGAAAGAAGGTGATTTTACAATAATATCTACACCATTGCAATTGCATGGCAATTCAGAAAAGGTATATTACAAGTTTGAGATTAAGAATAGACTTAAGGAGGATTAGTGAAGACATTATGACAAATTAACACTTGTGCACTTTTCTTCTACCAATTTTACATTTGTGGCTGCTAGAAACTTGGTAATGTCTCTATTCCTATGCCTATGAGTTTGAGATAAATATTTGGAATTGCACATTACAACCGGTGTCTAGACAAATGAAGTACCACATACATTTGAGGCTATCTATTTCTGTAAATCCATTAAACTTCTGCAATGTGCCAAAGATGATTTGAATTTGATTTGATATTTGAGTAAGAATTATGTGGATAGGTGACTATTGTGTATTACAGTTTAAGGAATTGTTTGGAGAAATGGAAACAGGAGACAGTTTGGGGAAACATAAATAGCAGCCAGTAAAAGAAACGGGTTGAATGGGCCCCCCACTAGCCACTCTAAGCGGTCAACGCTTTGAGTGTGTTGGTTAATCTTGACTTGTAAGTGGGTGAGCTCCCCAATACAACAAAATTGTGACCATATCCATGTGTCCCCATTTAGTGGCTTTATGAAGTGCCATTTGTCCAAGTATTTTTGGTGTCCTTAAATATCTTATTTTAGCATCATCTCTCCTCTTAGATTTACCATTTGGAAGCATTTATTTTGTATTTGGATTCCTTTCAATTTTTGTTTCCTCTTCAAACTCTAATTTTAAACTTTAAAATATTAGAGTTTAATTTGTTATTTAAATTTTTTAATTTTTTTTATTCTTTATGTTTTTTAAGTTTTCTTATATTTTTTATATTGTTTTTTATTATGTTAAATTTTAATTTTAATTTTATTTTTTAACTTTTTAATTTTGTTTCAAATATATCAATTTGGTTTACTCGCCTTGGATTTGCAAAAATGAAAATGTAGGGTATTATATTTCAATTGTTCTTGTTCATTGGCCAACCTTGCAACAATCTTGAGCATAGAAACTCATAATTTCCTAGAGATCAAGGTTGAGAATAGGTTGGGGCACCAATAAGACTAATGGGAGGGAATTTATGTAACAATAGATGTATCTATTCTATGTAATATAAAAGATACAACAAAAATTTATAGGTCTCTAATTGTTGTAGTTCTTGTGCAATATTTATTTTAATAAATAATGTACAAAATTTTTAGTTATAGATTTCAAGGTTGTCTCCAATTATTTTTGCTATATTTCCATGAGTTGTATATCACTAGATGCACACTTTTATTTTCTACTAATAATATATTAGATAAATATTTCTAGGAATTCCATTAATAGTTATGTCAAATATTTTTCTTAATACAACATATTTTATTGTTAGTAGCATAATTATTGTGAATGTGAAAAATAGTGTTTCATAAGTTAGGCTAGGAATTTGTTGGTTCCCAAATCAATAAATCCTAGATCCTAGAGAAATTGCCACTAACTCATCGACACATTGATGATTGGTTTTGGCCAACAAACAAGATTCAGCACAGAGGAGGCAATCTTCTACTCTTTAGGCTTTGTAGGACCTAGGTGGGTATCCCTATTGCAATATTCCACAATATTTTAACTTTACATGGACAAACATCGCAGTGTTTTAGGAGATGCTTTCAATGAAAATATACCAAGGAAAAGTAAAATATACTATAAATTCTATCTTGAACCTTAGTTTTTATTACTATGCTTGCATTGAAAACTAATTCTAATCTATTCTACTCCTAATGTAGAAGAGTTGGAAAAAGAAATATAAAACGTGAAATAAGAATGTTGAAATTATCTAAAAACCTAGAAAAGTATTACCAGTGCTAGTTTGAGGGAGATATAGAGTCAAACAACAGGTTTAAAAATAGATAATATCACAGTATCAACGTTAGAATCCAATACTAAACACTCAAGACTTGCTTAAGATATTCAGATTGAGAATATATTCATTGACTTCCTCACAAAACCTCTCACATAAAGATTGCGGTATTCAAGATAGAATTTAATTCATTTACTTAAAATGAAGCGTATCAACATATACACATTCTCCATAGAAGAAGACAAATTGAAAATTTCATTGACATAGAAATTCAGACAACACCATATAACAGAGTTGAGAAAGAAAATGAATGTCCCTTGTATTGATTTTCAGTATAACATGATACATTCATGATACAATGCTATCCTAAAAATCTATAAAAGACTAATTATCAATATATTGCTTCAAAGCTATCCTAGTACATACTAAAATTTTTTTTTAGAATCATTCTTCTTGTCCCTGAATTTCCTTTTATAATACAAGGGAGAAAAACAAGCTTCAGATCAAGAAGACACATGTCAAAAGTACAAATCATTACAATTTGCCATAAGGCCCATTTTGTCCTTGTCAACATGCATGCAATATTATAAGCTTCATTAAATGTAGGCAATTGGGTAGAAACCATCCTGGAAGTTTTGGATTGCAGGTCCGCAAAATATTCTTCATTGGTACCTTGACACATGCTTTTGTCAGGATCTAAAGTACATCTTGGCATCTGGCAGTATGCAACTTGGAGATCAGTCCTACTCAAAATTAGCAATCTACACAAAATCTCAGTCAAAAAGAAAGGTCATGGATAATCTTCTTCCTTGAACTGCTCCTCTTCCAAGGAGCAATACCTTTTATATAAATCTTCTATTTCATCAGCCAAACAAGACAAATCCCTCAAACCTTGCAACTTGCCTATTGCTTCCTTTGTTTTAGGCACGGGTACCACTACAGCTCCCAAGGAAAATTTATCGTACATCCGGTCTACCTTCATGATCTTGTCAATAATATTAAAAAAGGTATCTATCGTACATCTGGTCTACCTTCCTAATCAATCCATCTTCTATCAAAATTGTGGGGACATGCCACTTTTTAAGCACCTAGAAGGAGTTGATCATTCCCAACACCGATTTCATTTCTTCTTCTATGTTGGACAACTCCTTGGTCAGTAAATTATAATTTTTCCATGTAACCCTAACAATTTGGGGTGGTTGGGCCTCATTTTTTACTGCCAACATGACCTCTTTCAACTATTGGCTCTTTTGTAGCCAAGTGAATCTTATTGGCTGAAAGAATCAAATAATCTCATCCAGCTAACTTAAGAGCTAAGATGTTAAAGAATATGAAGAATGAATTTCACCTAATTTATAAATAATCTTATTGAAAATCCTCAAAATTGAATCTCTTTTGATTTCAAAATAAATATTTTCAGCTTCATCTTTAACTCTTTGCAATTCTTTACTCATTCTCTCCAATTCTTCAGGCCTAATTCCTCTTGAACAATCTGCAGTCACCTTATTTATTTGCTCCTTCAATACACAATTTTTAATGAATAACTTGATGTATTTTGCATTGAGAGCCAAATGCATATCTTTCATTCATAAGTGTTTTTTCTCAATGTCATCAACTTCTAGTTGAGCAAACTGGACTGCATGTGAGGTGATGGCCACAACCTCTAATGCAATGGTGTCTTCAAGGGTCCTAATCACTGCATCCCCTATCTTTTGTTATCCACCTTGCCGAACTAGAGGCTTTTGAACATTAGGGGCCCTTGACCATAGAGAAAAATCCTTTATGCCTATATTCATCCGAGACCCATAGTCATTGAACTCTTTTACAAAATTTGGGTCCTTTTGTCGCATAATTTGATCTACTAAATAGATTTTTTCAAAATCCCAACCCGGTACAAGAAGCATGTCGTTGTTTTTAATCATATCCCTACCTTCCTTAGGGGTGCAATTGAAGCTATTCCTATCAAAATTTATGATCTCCTCATCAGATAAATCCTTTAATTTTTCTCTTAGCCAAAAAGATCTGAACTTGTGAGAGTCCACAAAATTATAATCTACTACAAAATTCCTTGAGGAAATTATCCTTTCATCATCCGCCTCCTCATCAGGGATTGTAATTAGAACAATGGCTCTATTTGAGTCATTTAGATCCTCAGTAGCCTCATCTTGATGGAATGTCTCTCAAGGGGGAGAAGGGGGTGACATACTTGTATCAAAATCTACCTGGATATTTACAAAATTGGACATCTTTCCCTTTCCCTTTTCAACTCTCCTAACCTATTCAGTTGCCTACCCAAAAGTACTAGGAGGTTTCTTCTCAACTGTTACTATATATCCTTTCACTTTGTGTGCTCTAGGGGTAGGTTTTATAGGCCTTGTCTCAATCTTAACCCCTTTGTTCTTGGAATCCCTTCTTTCCATCTCCATCTTTATTATGTCATTTTCTTTCCCAACCATGAAGGACATTCTAGAAAAATCAGTTTGGAATTCCCTCTAGAAACCTTCAAAATTTGGATCCTCCTATTTTCTCTCTTGCTCAAGCTTATTCATGAGCTCCCATTTATTCTTGTGCTTCTTTGCCTCAACAGGGAGGGCATTTCTTACTAGGTCTTCCTACTGAACAAAAGAGTGCAAATAGCCCTTCTCTTTTATCTTGTTTATTTGTGAGGTCATTTATACATTCGTCAGGATCAAAATGTCGAGCTTGGGTAACATTCAACCTGGAATTTCTTACCAATAAATCTTGCACCTTTCCCAAGGTGTCACATCCTATAGTGAATTCTTCAAAATTGACAACCCTAGGGAGGAGTCTCCCTTTCTTATCCATAGGAACTTGTGATAATAGTGTAGTTGCCATACAAAAAGTAATCTCCAAAATTGTGGATGAGGGATCCTTCCAGATATACCACTCCTTCACCCTTGCAACTTCTTATCCTCAAATTTTTTATAATATTCCTTGGCAGCCAAGGTAGCCTCACTCCAAGCCTTGACAATACTTTCATGACAAAGTGATCAAAGAAAATTGAGTAATTTCCAAACCTAGATCCTTTGTCCCACACTTGAGTCCATATTTTTATTGACAATGGAAGACCTGCGTGTGGATTATTTGTCCTTGTTGTTAATTCTGGACCTCAATAAGCCTTGTTTTGGTAAAGAATCATATGACACAACAAAGAATAGTGTATGAACTCTAACTTTTCTTTTTTATTCTTTGTTCCCATTAACCCTTTATGGAGCTTATCATGGATTATGGCTGCAAAATCATATAACTAATTTATTGCAGGGTGTTGGATATTAATGACAATCATCATGAAATCAATGGACATTTGAGTTAGCCCACAGTATACTCCAAGAACCTACCCTAATGCATAGTAGGTTTTGACAAAATAGGGCTCAAAGAATTCTAATTTAAAGGGCTCCCTCCTTGATGGAAGGATATAATTCTGTGAATTTTTGTAGTTTCTTCATAAAATGAGGGATGAATTACTTTCTATATCTTTCCTTTTTATAATGGCAATTTCTTTCCAAATTACCTATGTTGATCTCCTTGAGGGAAGACTTGTCTAAACCAAAACACTCTACAATAGCCCTGTGTGATATGTCCAATACGAAATAACCATCTTCTGATCTCATAGTCCTTCTTGGGGGGTCATATGCATTAGCTAGCTCCCTTATCAACATTGGCTCTACAAAAACATTAGGTACAACTAGCTTCCCCAGATTTAGTGTCCAAGGGTTTGACACTAGAACAGGTTTATCCCTATTTCCATAGAAGGAGTAAAAAAAATCCCACCCCCTCTCCTTGGTAATTGCATCTATGCATCCTACCTCATTGTCATGGAAGGAAATTATGATGTTGTCATTCATAAAGGACCCCTCAAAAAACTCTAATAGGTCCTAGTGGAGGCTCCTTGTCTTCCTAGTTGGTCTCTTTGTAGCCTCCTCTAGCTTCCTTTCAACCACTTGTTGCAATTTCTTTGCTATCATTTTAGGAGCAAGAGGGGAAGTTGCCATTGTCTCTTGTTGCTCTACTTGAGTCAATGACTCCCCTCTAGATGTTTTCTAGGTCTCTTAGGAGCTCTAGAAGCTAGTCCTTTTGTGGGAGTAGTTTCCCGTACTTGTTATTTTGTAGGAGCAATTTCCCTCTTTGTGGGAGTAGGTTTTCTCTTTGTAGGAGTAGTTTCCCTATTTGTAGTTGCATTTTCCCTCTCCTGTTCAGCAAGGATGTCCCTCTACGAGGCTTGCTCTTGAGGAATTGGGTTTTCCTTAGAGGATGGGTTCATAGTAGTAGGGGAATTTCTCATAGAAGGATGAGCTTCAGTGGTAGATGTTTCAACATAATCTTTCTGGGAAACCCTCCTCCACTTTTGAATTGGCTTCCTTGTTTTTGGAGGAGTAATTGGCTCATTTGAAGACTTGCTGTTAGAAATAACACTGATAGTCTTTCAAGCTGTCTTCTTCTTTCTCTTCCTGGTTCCTTTTATTGTATATGGTTAAAAATTTGGTTTTATGAAATGCCTATCTCCTTAGGGTTAGGGTTTTAGGGTTCATAAGGGTTGTATCTTTGTCTTAGGTTCTCCTTCTAGTTCTCCCAGGCTACGCTACTTCTCATTGTTGACTTATGAAAGCAGGTGTCCATGTCTTAAGTAATAATCAAAAGGGTCCTTTGTCATCTGATTATTGGCCCCTTGTGTTAGGAATTACTGTCTGTAAAGGTTATTTCAATATGCAAGATATTCCTAAGTATTGCTAAGAAATCCCAAGTTTTAAGTCTTTTATTTCCCTAGGAAGGCCACGCGTACGATCACTTAACCCATGAAGTTCTCGACATGTTCTAAATAATTACTTATGATAGCAGGTGTCCATGTCTTAAGTAATAATCAAAAGGGTCCTTTGTCATCTGATTATTGGCCCCTTGTGTTAGGAATTACCGTCTGTAAAGGTTATTTCAATATGTAAGATATTCCTAAGTATTGCTAAAAAATCCCAGGTTTTAAGTCTTTTATTTCCCTAGGAAGGCCAAGTGTATGATCACTTAACCCATGAAGTTCTTGACATGTTCTAAATAATTACTTATGTGTTTTCCCCAAGTGACTTGGTTGTGCAGGATAAGATTTTAAAAGGAGGCACCCCCTATCCCTTATCTCGCAGGTGGCTTCAATGAGAATCTCAAACCCTCGGGATAAGGAAATGGTAATATCTAAAGAGTGCTTCTTATCGTGAGACATATTCACATCAATGTTCTGGCACCATATGATAAGAAGAAAGAAATAATTACAAAGGAATCCTTATCCCACGACAACTGTAGGGCAAGAAAATAGCAACACGAGATAAGGAATATTTGAAGGAAACAAGTGGTAAAGGCTTATCCCACAATAAACCAAGAACATTGTAAAAGGCCCATGGGATAAGGGCTAACTTAAATACAAAGGGAGTCCCACACAACAAAAACCTATGTAGGGAAATTTGGATCCCATGTCCCACACAACAAAAACCTAATTCTCATAGAGATTACAAACATGTCGGTTCAAGTATGACCATTAGATTACATAGCAATCTTTGTACATCAATCAAGAAAACCTCGATTGCTCCTTGATCACTGCTTCATAGATCTTGGTAACTCATCGTGCACTTTGCATTATATGCAGTATACTTGCTCATACTCTAGACAAAAACCGTTACATCAACGTGCCAAAATCACTTGAAATTGTCTTCATACAATAATCATACGTGTCATAATCATTACCGCTCATCATCAGATCATAAACCAATAGAACCAATTCACCAAACTTAATCAATTAGGGTTTATCAAATCAATAGGTAGGATTTACTAGTTACAGGTTCAACTCTCCAATATATAGCAATATCAGTTCACTCCATAAATTCTTCCTATCGGTTATAGTTTCCTTCACTAGCTCATCATGCTGGTTACAAAACAATATTACAACAATATCAACAATATTATTACCTGTTAATTGACATCAATGACAACATAACATATCATTAATGCAATCTTCATGCAAATTCCAACAATCTCCCCCTTTGAAATTGATGGCAATACAAATATCAATACCATTTACTGTTGTTGTGATTATGAATAGGAATCCTGGTTTACATTACTAAGTATTCACCATGCTCTCCATGTCTTTAGCTTGTCACTGGTTCTTCTCCCCATAATCACATAATTCTTCTCCCCCTTTGACAACAATTCCAAATTGAAAGTAGAACATGTAATGTCAAATTTCACTGTGCAGCATCAACAACCTACAACTTGATGCTACCCCTGTGGAATAACTCCACTTCTACACCAATCCTTCTATAAAATTCTGCAAGTAGTTCTGGAACTAATGTAATCTACATCATGCTTAACTGACCTCATGAAGGGGTATGAACCCTGGATGACTTCTAAGATACTCAAAAGTAGTCTTAGGCAGAGGTTTAGTAGAGATGTCTACAAGCTTCTCCTTGGTAGAAACATGCTCTAAGATCACATCTTTACTCTACACTTTTTCCCTTAAGAAATGATACTTCAATTCAATATGCTTGGTTCCTGCGTGCAAAACAAGGTTCTTCAAAATATTTATGGCACTTGTATTATCACATAAAATCTTTATAGGTTTTGAAATCTTCATCTTAAAACCTTCCAAAAAGTGCCTCATCCAGATAGCTAGAGTACAATTCATGTAAGCTGCAACATACTCAGCTTCAGTAGTAGATTGTGATGTACAATTCTGCTTCTTACTACTCCATGAAACAAGTCTTCCTCCAAGAAAAAATGCTCTACCAGTTGTTCTTTTCCGGTCATCAACATTTCCTGCCCAATTTGCATCTGTGTACATCTTCAAGTCAAAATTTCCTCCATATGGATACCATAATCCATAGTCAATAGTACCTCTCAAGTATCTAAAAATCCTCTTGGTTGCTATCTGATGTGTTTCCTTAGGATTCTATTGGAATCTAGCAACTATGCCAACTACATGAGCTATATTTGGTCTGTTGTGAACAACATAGTGCAATTTTCCAATCATTGACTTGTATTCCTTCTCAACAACAAATATGGATTCATCTTCCTTAGAAAACTTACAACCTATAACCATTGGTGTCCCAATTGGTTTATAGTCACTCATGCCAAATGTCTTCAAGACCTCTTTCACATACTTAGACTGTGTGATGAAAATACCATTCTTCATTTGTTGTATTTGCAAGCCTGTGAAATTTTTTATTTCTCCCACTAAAGACATTTCAAACTCATTTTTCATTCCATCTGCAAAGCTGTTCCTCATGTCATCATTACCTCCAAATATGATATCATCTAGAAATACTTTGGTGACTAGTATTTTATCTCCTTCATATTTGAGATATATGTTGTTATCATCACTAGTTCTTATAAAGCCTGTCTTCATCAGATGTGTATGAAGCCTTTCATACCATGCTCTCGGTGACTTCTTTAATCCATATAAAGCCTTATGCAATCTGCATACCATTTCTTTCTCACCATTTAAAGCATAACCATCTGGTTGCTCATACAAGTAAAGTTCTGACACCTTCCAGTCTTGCCATTGGTTCAAAAGTCTCACCATGATCTTCTCCTTCCGCTTGTGCATAACCTTTGCAAACCTACCTAGCTTTGTTGCGAACTACAATACCATCTTCATTCAACTTGTTCTTGAATACCCACTTAGTACCTATAACATCTTTATTTACCGGTTGGGGTACTTGGGTCCAAGTGTTGTTTTTCTCAATTTGATCTAGTTCCTCCTCCATAGATTTTACCCAATGATCATCACCAAATGCTTCCTTATCAGTTCTTGGTTCACTAGTGGAGATCATATAGAAATTCTCTCTGATTCTTCTTTTGGTTAGTACTCCAGCATCGTTATCCCCAATAATATGTTCAGGATTGTGATTCAGTCTCACATATCTTTGAATAACATGATCATTATCTTCAGGTTCAGCTTATTCATTATCATCATCTTCTTCTTAATTTATTTGTTCCGGTTGAACTGGTACATCAGTATTTGCTCTACCAGTTTCAAATTTTAGAGTTTCTAGTTTCAAATATAAAATGCAAGGATCTTCATCTTTTTTTCTTCAATCTAGTTTCCTTTGAGACTTTAGGATATTCATCCACTCGAACATCAATACTCTAAAAAATTATCTGTCCGGTTGTTAAAACACTTGTAGGCCTTACTCTTGGTGGAATAGCCAAGAAATATACCTTCTTCACTTTTAGCTTCAAATTTTCTAATATAATCACCTCTCTTAATAAAAAATTTGCTTCCAAATGTCTTGAAATAACTAACATTAGGTGAACTTCCATACCAGTATTCATAAGGAGTCTTGTCCTTACCTCTTTTTACTAGAATCTGGTTCATAGTGTAGACAGTTGTGCTGACAATTACTTCTCTCCAAAAAAGTTTTCGTAACACCTCCTTGTATCAACATCATCCTAGAAGCTTCAGCAACTGACCAGTTGTTTCTCTCTGCGATACCATTCCACTGTGGTGTCCTTGGTGTAGAAAGTTGTCGTTTGATACCATTTTCTTCACAATACCTAGTGAATTGCTTGGAAGTAAATTCACCACCTTGATATGTCCTCAGACAGTTTATCTTCTTACCGTTCTCCTTCTTAGCTAAGGCCCTGAATACCTTGAACTTACCAAAAGCTTCAGTCTTATCCTTCAAGAATGTGACCCACATCATCCTTCAGCAATCATCAGTGAAGATCATAAAATATCTATCACCTTGAATACTTTTTGTCCTTATTGGTCCACAAAGAACTGTATGAAGTAAATCTAACAAATGTTCCGCTAAAAAAGATTTTCTCTTGAAACTTGATGATGTCATCTTTCCCAACTGACATTCTTTACATAGAGAATTAACCGGTTTGTCCAACTAAGGCAAACCTCTCACTGTCTTGGACTTACTCACTTTAACAATGTTATCAAAGTTTATATGAAAAAATATCCTATGCCAAAGCCAACTATCATATATCATTGCAATTAAACAGTTGTTGACTTTAGGATTAAGGTGAAACAAGTTACCTTTAGTTTGTCTCCTGGCTGCCATCAGTTCACCTTTATTGCCATAGATTTTGTACATACAGTTCTTAAACTCCAATGGGTATCCTTTATCATTGAGTTGTGCCACACTCAAAAGATTGTGTTTTAAATCTTCAACCTAGGTGACATCATCTACACTATTCTTTCCATTAAGAGAAATAGTTCCCTTACCTTTAACCATGCAGGGTGTGTCATTACCAAACCTTACAACTCCACCATCAAATTCCTTCAAAAAATAAATTTTCTCTGATCACCAGTCATATGATGTGAACAACCACTATCAATGATCCAATCATCAGAGTTATCCATCCTAGATACTAATGCCTTCTGATCAGATATCTCCTTTTTAATGGATACAAACACAATATCAATTCATTAGCATCACCATCAGATTCCTCATCAGTAATACCATCATCAACAACAATAAGACAATCTCTTTTGCCTTTACCCTTATACTTCTTGAATTTCTCTCATTTGTGCTCATTATCACCATTAGGATAGTTAGCAACTATGTGTCCAGTCTTGTCACATGCAAAACATTTCAAATTTAATTTACCTCTATATTTACCCGTACCTCTAGGAAACCGCTTGGCTAACAATGATTCAAGCTCAACTAAATTGTCTTCATCATCAGCTTCTTTGTGGGATTTGGATTCATAATTGTGACTGGCATCTCTACTTTTCCTCATAGATGGGTTAGAAATAGAAGCTCTAAATGTAGACTTAGATTTATGTACACTACCATCACAACCATTTAATTCAAAACCAATAAGCTTTCCAATGATGGAGTCAAGAGTTACCTTAGTTTTGTCAATTGATTTTAGCTCCTGAAAGGCTACAACTCGGATAGCATAGACTGGTAGCAGGGTTCTCAGTACCTTACTGATCACTGTAGCATCTTCCACTTTACCTCTTGCACTCTTAATTTCATCGATGATCTCTTTTACCCTTTGACCATACTGTTGGATATTCTCACCTTCAACCATCTGCATGTCATCAAGCTTTCCTCATAGACTCTCTTCTTTAGCAATCTTAGCATGTTCATAACCACTATAAATTTCTTCAAGTTTTTTCCATACCTCATATGTAGTCTCTAGACCATGAACATCTACATATTCTGCATTAGAGAAAGAACTGATGATGGCTTCTAATGCTTGATGATTTTCTTGTTTCTCTTTCTTCTAATCATCATTCAAAATCCAAGTAGGTGCAACATATTGAGTATTGACATGTTCCCAATAATGGCTTCCCATACTCTTGATATAAATTTTCATTTTGTCACTCCATATCCTATAGTTTTCATTATTAAACTTTGGACCTTCCTTCTTCATCATGATCTACAAGATCTTTACCTCAAGCTGTTAGGCTTAGACCTTAGAGGACCTGATACACTCTGATACCAATTGATGTTATGATGAAAGAATAAGAATCCGGTCAGCTATTGAGAGGGGGGGGGGTGAATCAGTACATAGAAAAACTAATACTAACTTCATCAATCTCAAAATCAATCTCTCAAACTAAACTTAGAACTATCAATGTAATATCACTGTCAAGATAAAAAATCTTAAGATAAACCGGTTGACTACTCCAACAAATTAACAGTAAACAACTTCAAACTTATAAACATCCAAATACTTTTTCATATGTCAACAAACTTCATTTATCAATGCTTCTGGTCATCATGACTGATCAAAGTAGTTAAGCAGATCAACCATAAGAACATAACCACAAAAAAATTCACCACTTGACATAAATATTTTTGATGTGGAAACCCATATGGGAAAAACCACAGTGAGATGAGACTCACAAGATAACTATCTGAACTCTTCTGAAGTTTTCCTTGTTAGGAGCCTAGCGTATTAAAGCTTTACAAAAGTCCTGTTAAGAACAGATCCTGTTAGGGACCACCTGGTTAAGGGATTGACTACAATGTTGTTAGAGTAATCAAGTCTTTACTTGACTACAATATCGTGAATTTGTTTTAGTGCATTATATTGGTGTTACACGATTCGTTTCATCTTGTACTCAAATCAATTTTAACTTTTTCTTGTAATGTAGAATGAAATATGTGAGAAAAATAATAAGTAGAGAAAATTGTAGAGAAGAAATATAGTGTATAACATACAGATTTATGTGGAAAAACTTGATAAAAATATAACAATAAAAAGTCATGAGCAAATTATATTCGTATTGATTCTCAGGAATTACAGAATTACAACAATCTTCAAAAACTGTACATCAAAACATAACTTCGAGCAGCCTAAAACAAATTGAGTTGATGACTCAACCACTACTAGATGAGAATCCATCACATTAAGTTGATGACTCAACCACTGCAAGATGGAAATCCAAAATAACTTAACCACTACAAAATGAAAATCCAATTTGAAATTCACTTCCAACAAAATATTCTTATCAATCAAAAAAATTGTAAAGTCAATGTTTGAATAAAAGTGTTAACCACAGTGTACAAATTTGTTGGCCTCTAAGAAATCTTAGGCAATCGCTCAGATCAAGTTTACAAGTTAAATGATACTCGTACGTAATGCAGTGTACATGGGTAAGCTGCAGCCTTTAAATATTGCCATTCTACCTTTCATTTCTTGAACTTGAAGAGCTACAGCATGGAGACAAATATAGTTAAGGCAAAGGGGTGTCACTTTGTGATGGTGCATGGAGCAACCTTTGGGGGCTGGTGTTGGTATCAAGTTGCAGATCTTCTTCTCAAAGAGGGCCAGACTGTATCTTCCATTGACATGGCAAGCACAGGTATTGATCCTACAAATGCCGACACCATTTCATCCTTACAAGAGTACAATCAGCCACTCACAGACTTCTTTACAGCTCTTCCTTCTAAAGGGAAGGTATGAATTTAGTGAAAACTTTAATTAAAATTTAATTAAATTTTTGGTTTGTTTAGATGTTTCATAATGAATCTGGTTTTAGTTCAACCCTCTAAATAGATGTTTTGAAAAGTTTAAGTGAAGTTTTGATTTGTTTAGGTGGTTCATTCTAAATCATAATAATAGATGAGTTCTATTGGATAAATAAATCTAATTTTAGTAGAACAACCTAAACAAATTTGAACAATAAGTTAATCTGAGTTTTGATTTGTTAAGATGGTTTGTGTTGAATTATACTAATAGATGAATTCTGTTAGAAAAACAATCTGATTTTAGATGAACCATCTAAACAAATCAAAACTTAAAATCTTAAAATGTACTATTTAAATTCAAAAATGTTCATTTCTCATCGACACCAAGAATGCCAACTAATTTGTAGCTGTATGTCTGTTAAGGTTATATTGGTTGGCCACAGCGCTGGTGGATTCAATTTGAGTTTTACCATGGAGCGTTTTCCACATAAAATTGCTGCAGCTGTCTTTGTTACTGCCGTCATGCCCCTCAGTGGAACGACTCTCCCTAAGTTGTTGAAGGAGGTTTAATGAATTCTTTTTCTTTCTACTAATTCCCGCACTGCCAACAATCTTTAAATTACAATGCCATTTCTCTGAAAGTATATATTGAACAGATCGTATCCATAATCGGAGGCTTAGGAGACTCTACATTTTACTATGCAAATGGGAAAGAGAATCCAGCAACATCCTTCAAGTTTGGCACCCAGTTTGCGCGAGAATTTTTATCACAGAACAGTCCTTCTTGGGTAAATCACTTGACAACAGAGACAGTTTGGTTGCAAATTACAAAAATAGAATTGATTAATTGGCTGTGAATTATTCTGCTATTATGAAATTTCAATTGATGGGTAGATTATTATGGCACTAAATGCAGGATCTGACGTTGTGGGAGTCGCCGGAAAAGAAATGTCCAATATGGCAAGAACCTCTTTTGTATACAGCTAAAAACTATGGAAGTGTTAGGAGAATATTTGTTGTGTCGAAGGTGGATAAGGTTATTGTGGAGGCGTTCCAGAGAAAGATGATTGCAGAGAGTCCTCCACAAATGGTATACGAAATTGAAGGATCTGATCACACCGTATTCTTCTCTATGCCTCTTCAACTGGCTGAGGTGCTCATGAAAATTGCTAATACGAGTGTGAAAGTGAAGCAATCAGCTGCAGATGGATTTTAGTATAGTTTGTAATATCTAGAAATCTTCGACTATACTTGTCAGATACAACTTTGTAATGGTTCTCTTCAACTCCCTAGGCTAAATTCCTCTTGTTTAAAATAGTTAAAAATTGTAATGGTTCTTAATACTGCAAAAGTGAAATTTGCATATCTAGGTCATTTTTATTTTCTATTGTGTATATTTTACTATAATTATATATTAATAAGTTATATAATATTGTATCAGATTGACTTTATTTTATTTATTTATGTATTTGATTATTTGTTATTTAATATTTTTATTATTATTTATTTTTTAAAGAGTTCATGGATATGGAGGTAATCTCATAGGAATAACTTTGATCTTTCTAAATTTAAAATTTAAAATTCAAATTTGATTAACTCGGTTCTTTTATCTTTCTATTTGGGTCATTTTGTTTATGCATCTTTTAACACATCAACATGGCTAGAATATATTGTTATCTCTTGAAATATAATTGCTGTCATTAAGATTTCTAGTCAAATTTTAAAGATTTCTAGATAGCTTTCTATAACAACAAAAATTATCAAATTAAAATTGATTTTTAATTTCTAATTTATTAGTAATTCAAATTTAATTTAGCTAAGTTAACTTGAAAATATAAATGTAATATAACTAGCTATATTATTTGTTTCCTAATTAGTTTAAAATAAAAAACTTGAAATGAAAATGAGGGTAATGAGAGAAAATTCAAGTTGAGTTTTCTTGAGTACTTGCATTTGATTCCTAAGTTATACAATTTAATTGAAGAATCCCTAATAATAATATATTTTCCTAACCAAAATAATGTAATCTTCAAAGGAACTTAACACTCATATTTTAGGTTATAATTTAATAATTATATAATATATGACATATAAATTAGACGTTAAATTTCATAGATAGAGCGTCAACATTTAAATTAACCAATGTTTCATCTAATGCTTGTAATTGAAATATTGATAGATATAATTTAGTTTTTTTATTCTTTTGATATAAGTCGATCAAATAAAATCAACAACACTCTACTTCCATTATAAATAATTGATCAAGTCCAAGGTTCTTTTTGCCAATTGTTGAAATGTTAAAGTAGCCAGTTGGTCTTTATGATTTGTTTAACAAGGAGCCTATGTTGCTAAAATGGCAAGATAGACAATTCTTACACTTAGAGTTAAATGTATTCAAATAGTATATTTTTTAAAAGATTTGAATTAAATGATTCTAATCTAACTAAAATGTACCAAAATTTTTAAAGAAAATACGGAATGAAGTTAATTTTTGAAGGAATGAATAGTAAATTTACATAGTAATTAGTGCTCTTACTTTTATCCCTAATTATAAATGGTCTAATGAAATTCAAAAAACCTATAATATATTGTTCAATATTTAGTTCAATAAAAAACACTATCAATATACAATTTTGAGCATTTTTTAATAAAATATATGAGTTTGATGATATTATATACATGTTTTTAACATATTAACCTTAGTTTTACACTCTAACAATATTCGATCAAGTTATTCAATTTAAAAAGCATAAAATACCATTAAATTACTTTGAATAAAGAGAAAATCCGCAATAAATAGTTATGATATGAAATGAGTTAATTGCAACTTTAAGCAAGAATACTTGCATTGAAAATCCAAGAATTTTTTTTTTTTTTTCAAAGTTATGACCTTTGATGATGTTTCTAAAAGTGACTTATATACTAGAATTATGGGCACCTAACACTACCTCTATATGATTAAGTAGGCTTGGATCATAAAATAATCCTTGGGTCCAAAATTTATAAAGTCATTTTTTTAAATTTTAAGTCTAAAAATTAAATTACATATTTCCTTGATTGGGCATAAGAGAATGACACCACTCATCACTTGGGGTTATGCTAGTAAATGAACTACAATAATGAATTACAAAGAACACACCCAAAAAGGATTATTTTATTGTAAAATTAAAAGAGCAATAAAATCTTGGCTCATTGTTGCAACTATAGATCTATAGGTCTATGAATTGATCTTGAATTTTTTAAATACCTTTAGAGATAAATTATGTTAGGAGTGATAATGCAATGAAATCTTAGGTAAAAGTACAAGGTTTTGTCACACTTTTGACTAGCTTATCAACACAAGTGAATTTGAGAACTTCTAACTAAAAGTTAATTTTGGTAAAAAAATCAAGCTAAATATGTCCACAAATTTTCCAACCAAAATATTCACTAAATCATATGTAGCACCACTTTAATGCCAACTTACAAAAAAGTAAAATTATTAAAAAAATGGATGTTTCAATAACCCTTACTCATGCAATTAACATTTTTAAAATTGTAATTTAAATTCCCTTTTATAAATCTATAAGTTTAATTTTTAAAAATATATATTTTAATATTTCAATCATATTTTATATTTTATTTGGATATTTTAACTAAAATTAGTTATCAACACAAACATATACATTGATGATCATGTAAATAAAGAATATTAAAATTTATTAATTTATTTGGAAAATAATATGATGCACTAGATAGGAGTAATATGATTCACTAGATAGGAGTAATGACTTAGTTTTTTTGACATGTTTGTGATATAGTTTATCATTTTTTCTTGCAAGTAATTTTGTTATCATGGATAAATTGTTGGCCTTTGATGTCTCATAGCTCATTTCTGCTCATTCCAAGCTTTTAACAAGTTGTTAAATTTAAATTTAAATTGATTTTGTAGGCCGGGTTTGCATAAGTAAAATTTGTTATATAAATGTATTGAGGTTTCTGTCTGGTTCTATCCAAGAAGAGTTTGGCCTCTGCTTTCTTTCAACAAGTTATTGAATGATTCGGTAAGGTGATTGTCCTTATTTTCTATTGTAAGCTTCTATGGTGATTATGTGAGCTTCTTCCTATAAATCAGCTCCAGGTCTTTAGCTTTGTATGACATGAGCTTTTACTCTTAACATCTCCTATAGTCTCTGAGGATGTTGCAAATTTATTGTAAAGGTTTGGCAACACTTGTTGTGATGCTTTTCTGGGCTAACTTCTCATCAAGTGCTTGCTATAGGATTAGCCTAGTGGTTTTTATGTAGGTTTGGTCATGATATGCCTTGCAGGGCGTTCCCCTTGAGGTTTCTGGTTCTTCATTACTCATTTAGGGAGTTTCTTGACATAGCTCTCTTATTTAAGCTCTGTAGTGTTTTCTTTGACATTGATCTTGGTCGAAAGATCTTTTGCAGATCATCTGTAACATGCTCTTGAGGATTTGATTCTGGCTATCATAGGCAAAGTAGTTATCATTTTTAGGCTGGAGCAACTCTTCCTAAAATTGTAAATTTCTAGACTAATATCTCTTTGTCATATAGCTCTGTTGGATGGGATTTCCCAGAGGCCATTGTATCTGGTTCTCTTTCTTATTTGTTGAAGTATCATTAGATTCTAATGCTATAAGGGATCTGGGCGAGACAGGAGGTTTTCTTCCTCCATTCTTTCCTACCGGTGCCCACATTGAATGGAGTTTGTAATCATTTTCTTTAATTAATAAAAAAATTTCAGGCTTCGGCCTTTTACCGATCAAAAAAAAATAAAATTATTATTCATTATTTATTATTTCTAAGATAGGGGTCTAGAAATTGATCTTGGAAAATTTGTAATTCCTTTAGAAGTGAATTAAGGTAGCGATAATGGTATAATAAAGTCTTACCTTTTTAGCAAGGAGGGTTTTATTGAGCCAATCAACCACTTCCTTCATATTTAGAATACGAGTCTAGAAGAAGTTTAGGTTCCATTCCACACTCATTTATTCATGAATAAGATCTTGTATAAGATGTTTCCTAGTACTTCTAGTGAATCTCTTGATGATGGTACTAGTAGGAAAAGCTTTTCTAGGATTATATTAAAATATTCAAGGAATGAACTTATTGAAAATTTTATACTTATTTGACATTACATTTACATGTGTCTTCCTTATAATGAAGTTGCCTTTGCAAACCTTCAAAAATTTATTATCCATTTAGTATGATTGGTGAACTTGGAGAGAAAATAAACCACTCTAGATTTATATTTGAGTTTCCATATGGTAAAATATATTTCCTTTGTAATTTTAAAAATGACACCTTGGTCATTTTATAAGTTACATTAGGTTGTACTCTAGTAATAAGAGATTTTCATCAAGAATTTCATCAAACTCAACCATTGCATGGGATTAGTCATTTATCTTACAATAACATTGTATTGCCTCTTCAATCAACTAATTAATTTGTATCTTCAGTACATCCCTCAAAGTAGTGGTGGGACTAAGGCATCTAATTTATGTAGGAATCTCCCCACTCGATCCTTTAGTTATTCTTTAGTTTTATCATTCTTTCTCATTACTCCTTAAAACTAGGCACTTTAGTTTGGAGAGACTTGTCAATGGCCAAATTGACACATGCAACACAATTTTAGAAAATATACTTCACCTCTATTGAAAAATATAGTAGATATGAAGATATACCACCTTCAAAGGTCTCAAAAGCCAGTTCATGATGATACTATGCAAGAAAAGTGATTAGTGGGGTTGTTAATTCAAGGGGTGTACTAATGGTTTCCTAGTTAAATGCAAAATTGGATCCTAATCCAAACCTATTCTAACCAAATGATTAAACAAGGAGAAAAATTTTAATGGGATACAAGAAGATGATGTAAATTCCAAAATCAAACCTCTATCTGGCTAAAAACATAAAAGATTTATTAACTATATTGTTAAGATCGGATTTACACAATCTGTAATGCTAATAGTGAAATATCTAGAAGAATTTAATAAGACTAATATTTTATTCATTTCTCACTATATATCAGAAACAAATTAAAAAATTCATTAAGCATACTTATCATCTAAGTAATGAAGAACCGAGATTCAAAGTTCAAATATTATACCATATACATGAAGACCAATTTAAAAAATAGAAACTACATTAGAAACATAATTTATTATTCTGCAATCAAAAAATAATCCATTAGATACAAAAACAATAAAAATTTTGATTTCTATTTATCCAAAATATCTTCAATTATAGTAACATGTAAATATAAAACTATTCTAAAAACCCAGAATGACTAGAAGCTAAATTTTGCAAAATATCTCACTTCTAAAATACTTCAAACAATCTATCTTATAACCCCTCAAAATGAAAAACATTGACACCTTATAGAACCAAAATAATAAATCTCCTTTCCCTCAAACTCCATTTTATTTGCGCATACAAGCATCTAAGAAATTTTCCCTCAACTCCGATCTGCACATTAGAAATTTGAATTAAGAAGTTAGAAATCCAATTTGGATCCTACTTTGAAACTTCCGGTTCGCTTTGATTTTATCTATTTGGCAATATTGCCAGTTATCTTCAATTTGATACCATTCCCACGAACTGCAAAAAAATGGATAAATGAACGTTGTAATTGTAGTGATGTCGAGTTCGGAAATATGACTTGCTTTGAATTGCCAAATGTTATTTAATCCCCTTTGACTACCTACACATCAAAGGTGGAATAATTAATTCATCAAAATTAATGTTGTTAAAATTTACAAAACTTTAACTACATTTCATGGCTAAAATAGATCCATTTATGATGATTTTAGAATCGTTCAAGATCGAACTTTAATAAAATTTTACTCTATAATAAACCCACTTTAATTTAGAAAAATAATTTTATTTTCACTTAAAATAACCATGAAAATAACTCACTTTAAACAAATGAGATGGATGTACAAACATGAAAATGAAATTTTCGTTCATGCTAATTCTTTATGTTTTATTATGAATGTAGGGATTGAGACCTTGGAATTTTTATCCTAAGTTGTTCTTGTGGTCAAACACAAGTTCCTCTTGAGGTGCAACACCTAATGGAGGACTTTTACATTACTTTCATTCTCAATGGAAATATTTCTGGATACCATGTCTCCCTGCTTCATTCTTGCTTGCTCATTCAATAGAAGTCGGATTTTTAATTTGGTCTTTCTAGAATGAAATAATTCCACAATTCAAGCAAATGTAAAGGGAATAATAGTGAACCTTTTTACCATGATACTTCAAATCATTTGTTTTGTAACGGATATATTTGAGGCTACTAAGCTCAACTCAAAATTTTAGTTTTCTTTGTAAGGATCCCATAGTTAATCTTTTATAGAGTTTGACCTAAGATCCCAAATTGCAATCAAAGAAAAGATGATCAAAACCCTAGGATGAAATAAAAAAGCAATCCAATATTAGGAGTGCAAACACATGGTGTTAAATCTTCTACATAGCAGAATACAGATCTAGTAGGAAAAAGAAAATAAGAGAAACTTGCAGAGAAAATAGAGAAGAAAAACAAAGCTCCAAGAATGAAATTATATTAATTCATTGTGCGAATTACAATCTGTGGAATGGATGATTTATTAAAAAGTTAAACACCACTTTCAAGGAAGAAATTACGGAGGAAATGAAGATAGGTCTAAATAAATGAAGGTAGATCTGAGGAAGCATAGGCACTAACAATAGTTCTCTTAGGTTACCTTATTACAAACAGCTTACATGAGCACTGTTTCGTAAAAAACTGGTAGAACTAAACAATAGGTAGTCAAACAGAAAGTTGCATGTGCTAAGTCAACCTTAAGTAGAGTTAACATTACTCCAACAATCCCCCTTAATTCCAACTAAGGAGAAAAGGAGAAGAAAAGAAAGAGGAAAGAGGAAAGAGGGACAACTTAGTGGGAACAAAACCCCCCCTCAAAATTACAAAGATGCAATTATAAGACGTGTAGAGGAAAATCCTTTAAGATACAAGAAAAGTGTGGAAAATTGTCAAATGATAACTGCTATGGTGATGAATGAAGAACTTCCTCAAAAGCCAAGAAGATGATCAAGATCAAGAATCTGCATGAGTGCCCTCAATGACACTACTCGAACAATAATTAGATGGAAAACAAAGGCAAATTATCTAACATTCAAAGATGCGGGTGGTACATGAGTCTGCATGAGTGACTCCATCGACACTATTCAACCATACAAGAAGAAGCTACTAGTCAAAAATATAGGTGCCAATAGTCTAAAGAACTGATCAAACTTGGAAAAAAACCAAGAAGCATTAGCACTAATAGTAGAAAATATCCTTCATAATATGACAAAGGAGAGGAATGAGTACAAATCCACTAGAATGATATCTCACAAAGGAGAAGATGAAGGCAAGGCCTATGCAGAAAGAGAATGAACAAAGAAAGAAAGAAGCATTCTCTAGAAACAAAGGTTTACGTTAGCTTCCATTCTTCAAAAATCTATCTACAAATAAGTTGTGTTTAGCTTCTCTTTCCTAGCTCCTAGGCTCTGATACCATGTTAAATTTTCTGCATAGCAGAATACAAATCTAGCTAGAAAAAGAAAAGAAGACAAACTTGCAGAGAAAATAGAGAAGAAAAATAAAGCTCCAAGAATGAAATTATATTAATTCATTGTGCAAATTACAATCTATGGAATGCATGATTTATACAAAGTTAAACCACCACTTTAAAGGAATAAATTACAGAGGAAACAAAGACAAATCTGAAGAAATGAAGGCAGACCTGAGGAAGCATATGCGCTAACAATAGTTCTCTTAGGTTAGCTTATTATAAATAGCTTGCATGAGCACTGTTCCATAAATAATGGGTAGAATTGAACAATAGGCAATCAAACAAAAAGTTGCATCTGCTAAACCAACCTTATTTGGAGTTAACATTACTCCAACACATGGGTTGATGATAAATTTGTTTTATAGATTCATTTCTTCACATGCAATTAGATTCATTTATACTGAAGAGAGTTATCCTTTCATCACAATGCACTAATTGAGTATGAAAAATTTGGCAACAAGCAATGACAATTTAGAGAACTTAGAGAAAATGAGACCGAGCCAACCACTATTTAAATCTTTCTCTTCTAGAGGAATGAGGCAGAGGAAAAACAAAGAACGAAGTGAAAATAATAGAGAGAAAATGAAAAACTTTTATTAAAAAATTTATATATTCATATATCTATTATTTCATAAGATAGAGATGCTCTTTACATCTTCACACACAAAACAAAACAAAATTTCCCCTATTCTCATCAGCTTCTTTTCTTCTTGTATCTTGTCCTCCTATAGATACAACAATGGAAATTTTTTGCCCCCTATTTTTAGCAAACTTCTAACATATTAGAAATGACCATTTTTTGTTATGTCTACTAACCTGTAATTGATACAAAAATAAATCAAAGTAAAATTTTTAGACTCTTCTTTTGATTTTTTAAAACATTTTTATTCAAGATTGTCTCTCCTCTATTATTATGCACAATAAAACTAAGGAAATCATAATGTTTAAGAAATTTGCGAAGAGAGTTACAATGAAGTAATGACAATACATATAAATTTAAGGAAAGTCCTTATAGATGGCAGAAGAGGGAAGTGTTAACAAAAGGCAGTAATTTAGGTAGTTGTGATTAGTCCCCAACGCTCCCCCTTAATCACAACTACTATCATCTATGATACTAGAACACAGACAAAATTTTCCTTTCCTAGTGTCTTGGTGAAAATGTTTGCACATTGATCTTCAGACCTGTAATGTTCCAAAAAATTTCCTTATTATTGATCAACTTCTTGATGAAATGATACCTTGTGTCAATATGGTTATTTATTCTATGAAAATTAGGTCCTTTGATAATGCAATAGATAAATTATTTCCGCAATATATCCTTTTTGCCTCTTCTTGTTCATAACTTAATTCCTTCAATATTCTTCTCATCCAAATTGATTAACACATTGCCCCTATAGATGCTACATACTCTACTTCAACTGATGAAATAGTAACAATAGGTTGTTTCTTTGAAGCCCATGATACTACATCTAATCCAAAATGAAAAACATAGCCAGAAGTGCTCTTCATATCATCTATACTCCTTGCACAATCACTATCATTGTATCCTATCCTCTTGAGATTATTTGACCTTGAGTAGAGTATTCCATAGTTTCTTGTTCCACTAACATATTTCAAATTTGTATTGCCTACTTGCCAATGTGAATCTTTTGGAGACTCCATAAACCTTGAAATAAGGCTAACTATAAAAAATATGTCTAATCTTGTGGTTGTTACATACATGAGACTACCAACAACCTTTTTGTACGAAGTTGAATCAACTTTAGATCCTTTATCATACTTTCTCAATTTCAAACTTATGTCAATAGGAGTTGAGACTACTTTGCAATTCATCATGTTTAACCTTTTAAAATGTCACTTGCATACCTATATTGTGAAATAAATATACCTTTCTCATTTTGATTTAGTTCAATTCCAAGAAAGTATCTTATTAGACTCAAATCAGTCATCTCAAATTATTTCTTCATAGCTGATTTGAACATGTCAATTAATAAGCCACCCATGAATATTAAGTGATCGACATATAAGAAAATAATTATGATCTCACAGTGTTGATTCATCTTTGTATACAAAGTAGTTTCACTATTGCACCTATTTAAATCATTTTGTAAAAGATAAGAGGGTGATCCCACAATACTGGGTTACACTTTTTTGTACATCCCGATTTTTGCCAAAATCACTTTTTTTAGAAATGATAATGATTTAAGCCTTGATAGGTCCCATTTGAAGTAATTAATTGAAGAGAGTTAGATAAAATCCTCTTAGATTATAATCTATTAGATAGAACATTTCTACTTTTAAATCATACCTGCAATGGACTCTCCTTTGCACCTATCAAAATGTTGATAAAAACCCACCTTTACATTATCTTTTTGGGGGTCAAATGAATTCATTTAAATTTTTTGTTTGTTTAAGTATTTACTCCTTATTATAAGCTTTCCAAAAAGTATAATTTTTAAAATATTTAATCTCATTAATATATTTATGTTTTTATTTCTTTTGAATGTAGGTTTTTCATCAAACATTAAGGATTGTGTTTCACACATGTTGAAAAAATGAAAAATAGAGAATTTTTTTTGTAAAAGTATATTTTCCCTAGGTATTCATTTCCTAATTCAACACATAAAGAAGAAGTTAATTCAAATACATACAAATAAATTTATGCATTATGAAATACACCTCTGTCCAAATTAAAATTACTCTAAAATAAAAAATTAACTAGAAAAAATATATGTAACAAAAAACAATGAAAAAACATCCATCCACTATATATTGGTGTGACAAATTTGTATTTTAAAAATTAGAATTTCCTTCTTGCTATAGAAAAGCTATGCATTATAGAATAAATGTCAATTCTGAAAAATGTTGATTACTATAAATATAAATTTATTAAAAGTTACATAACAATATGAAAAAATTATTTCTAATTATTTGAAAAAAATATATTTAGAATCTATACGAAAAATTTCACAACTCAGTAGTTTACTTCATCTTCAAATTCTTAACGGTTTAGCTACTATAAGTGTTAGAAAGTAAATTCTAGTGCAAAATGTTGGTTTTAGTGTCAAGTTTGGCCACAAAGTGTAACCTAGTATTGTGGGATTACCAAAGAGTCAATTACTATACCATCCTCTTGGGGCTTCTTTAAGTCCACAGAGTTCTTTTTTTGAGTTTGTAAACCTTAGTATCATTGCCTATAATCTCATACCTAGGTGGTTGGTCCACATAGATCTCTTCTTCTAAAAAGCCATTCAAGAAAGATGAATTCACATATATTTGATATATTACCCACTTGTTTGAGCTTATATGGCTAATATTATCCTCACAATGTCTAAATAGGCTATAGGTGCAAATATCTCATTGCAGTCTACCTCGGGTTGTTGTGAATAACTTTTTACTACAAGCATTGTGTTTTTGCACATCACCATTTGCATTCAATTTTGTCTTGTAAACACACTTTATTCCTATCAACTCTTTTCCTTGTGGAAGACTCACTAAATCCTATATTTGATGTTTTTCTATAGCATCTATTTCTTCATCCATTTCATACACCCATTTTTCTTCCTTAATAGCATCTTCAAAATGAATTAGATTTTCTACATGTGAGTATAAGGAAAAAAGAGAACTCAAACCTATATTATTTTGACCAATATGTTGCTCGTAAATGTCTCTTGAACTTCTCATTTTTTTTCTCCTCAAACTTGCTAGTGTAGGGTTTGATATGTCACTTGAACATCTAGAGTATGGACTTGATGGTCTAGCGCCAAGAGTACCAATTGAAGATGTTGTTTGTTGCACATTTGATGGAGTATTTGCATGAGTGTGTGGGGTTGTCCTTGCACTACATGAAGGTATTATTTGATCACTTTGTTGATCTTGAATGGGTGTGGAAGGATGTCATGTCTTGACTAAACAATGAGGCTCAATAAGAAATTGTGTTACTAACTCAAGACTTCACGATTTATCTCCATAGGCACCAATGATGATGTTAATAGATGGTCCATAGTTTCCTTAATAGATTGTGGAAGAGAGGAATTAAAATATACATATTAAGTGATAATTGCCTTTGATCTAACTTCCTTCTAGCATGCGATTTTCTCCAAAACAAAGAAAGGATTTGTTTACAAGGTGATTAAGAAAGAAAGGGGTTTTTTTAGTAACAAGAGTTACAATCTAGAATCAAGAGACATGACCTACACCAAGGATCACAATCACAAAGAAGAGACATAAACCTCCAAATCCATTGGATAGATATAAAAAGGCAATGCCCAACAAGCAAGGAGGGGGATCGGATCTAGAACAGTCATACAAGAAACAAGGTGATTGTGCAATAATATCTACACCATTGCAATTACAAGACAATCTAGAAAAGGTATATTACATGTTTCAGATTAAGAATAGATTTAATGAGGATACGTGAAGAGCCTATGACAAAGTAACACTCATGCACTTTGCCTCTACGAATTTTACATCTGTGGCTGCTAGAAACTTGGCAACATCTTTATTCCTACGCCTATGAGTTTGAGATAAATATATGGAAATAAATCTTACAACTGATCTCTGGACAAATGAAGAACCACATCCATTTGAGGCTATCTATTTCTTGAAATCCATTCAACTTCTGCAATGTGCCAAAGATGATTTGAATTTGATTTGACATTTGACCAAGAATTGTGTGGATAGGTGATTGTTGCCTATTACCATTTAAGGAACTATTTAGAGAAATGGAAATAGGAGTAAGTTTGGGGAAACATAATTAGAAGCTAGTAAAAGAAACAGATTCAATGGGCATCACACGAGCGACTCTAAGCGGTCACCACTTCAAGTGTGTTGGTAAAGCCCAACCCGTAGGTGGGTGAGATCCCAAATACAACAGAACTGTGACCGCATCCACATATCCCCCTTTAACAGCTTTATGAAGCACCATTTGTAAGAGTATGTCTGGTGTCCTTAGATATCTTCTTTTAGCATCATCTCTCCTCTTAGATTTAGAATTTGAAAGCATTTATTCTATACTTGGCTTCCTTTCAATTTTTGTTTCCTCTTCAAACTCTAATTTTAAACTTTAAAATATTAGAGTTTTATTTTTTATTTAATTTATTTAATTTTCTTATTATTTATGTTTTTCAATTTTCTTTTATTTTTTATTTTTTAAATTTTTTAGATTTTTTATTATTATTTTAAATGTTTGCTTGTTTTTTAATTTTTTAATTTTTTTAATTTTTTGAAACATATCAATTTGGTTTACTCACCTTGGATATGCAAAGATGAAAATGTAGGGTATTATATTTCAATTTTTCTTACATCCTCATTTTTGCTAAAATCATACATTTTTTAGAAAATACAATGATTTAAGCTTTAAGAGGTCCCATTTAAACTAATTAATTGAAGAGAGTTAGATCAAAATTTATTGGATAGAACCTCTCTACTTCTAAATCATATTTGCAATGGAGTCTCCTTTGCATCTATCAAATGCTAATAAAAAACCAATTTTACATTAGCTTTTGGAAGGTCAAATGAATTCATATAGAATTTTTGTTTTTTTAAGTATTTAGACCTTATTATAAGATTTCCAAATAGTATAATTTTAAATATATTTAATTTCATTAATATATTTTTATTTTATTTCTTATGAATGTAGGGTTTTCACCAAACATAAACTTCTTTGTTCAATGCCTATGGAAAAATAGTTAACATCACCCCCAAAAAATTGAAAAATATTCATGCACTAGGTATTGAAGTCCTCTTTCCAACAAAAAAAATAAAAATTGATTTCCATTACATATACAACAAGTTATGTAATATCAAATGGACATATATCAAAATTACAGTGAACTCGACTTCAAATCTTCATAAAATATAAAATATTGAATATAATGTTACAAAAGAAATTGCAAATACTATCTATGAATGTTAAAAAACCAAATTTGAAAGAATCATATTCATATCTATTATAAAAAAAAGTAATGCTATACGGAATGAGTATCACTCTTTAAAGTTTTTTTTTTTTGAAAAAATTAGTTTTCGAGGGAGATAGGAAAATGAAAGAAAATTGATTCCAAAAATTATCAAAAAAATATTTTTACAATCTTCATACAAAATGAAACAAATCACTAGTTTACATCATCTACAAATTCCTTATGATTTAGAAGTAATAGGTGTTTGGATCTGACATTTTTTCTGAAAATGAATATTGCAATGTCAAAGTTGGCAAAAAAGTGTAACCCACTATTGTGGGTTCAACCATAACCACATCCATTTAAGGCTATCTATTTCTTTAAATCCATTCAACTTCTATAATGTTCCAATGATGATTTGAATTTGATTTGACATTTGAGCGAGAATTGTGTGGATAGGTGACTGCTAGCTATTACGGTTTAAGGAACTATTTGGAGAAATGAAAATAGGAGACAGTTTAGGGAAACATAAATAGTAGCTAGTAAAAGAAACAAGTTCAATGGGCCTCACACTAGCGACTCTAAGTGATCGATGCTTCAAGTGTGTTGGTTAAGTCTGACTCGTAAGTGGGTGAGCTCCCGAATATAACAGAACTATGACCACATCCACGTATTCCCCTTTAGTGGATTTACGAAGCACCATTTGTCCAAGTATGTTTGGTGTCCTCGGATATCTTCTTTTAGCATCATCTCTCCTCTTAGATCTAGCATTTGGAAGAATTTATTCTATACTTGGATTCCTTTCAATTTGTGTTTCCTCTTCAAACTCTAATTTTAAACTTTAAAATATTAGAGTTTAATTTTTTTTTTAATTTCTAATTTTTTTTTTATTATTTATGTATTTAAATTTTCTTTTATTTTTCAATTTTTAAATTTTTTTAGATTTTTTATATTATTTAAATTTTTTTTTTTTTTTAATTTTTTAATTTTTTTAATTTTTTCAAACATATCAATTAGGTTTAATCACCTTGGATATGCAAAGATGAAAATGTGGGGTACTATATTTCAATTTTTCTTGTTCATTGACCAACCTTGCAACAATCTTGAGCATAGAAACTCATAATTTCTTAGAGAAACTCATAATTTCCTAGAGATCAATATTAAGAGTAGGTTGGGGCACCAATAATACTCATGGGAGGGAATTTATGTAACAATAGATGTATCTATTCTATGTAATATAAAAAGTACAACAAAAATTTATAGGTCTCTAATTTTTTTTTTTTGATCGATAAAAGGCTGAGGCCAAAGAATTTTATTAATTTTAAAAAATAGATAGAATTACATTTGCACCTCCATTCGTTGTGGGCACCGGTAGGAAAGAATGGAGGGAAGAAAACCTCCGGTCTAGCCCAGATCCCTCAAGGATCAGAAAAAATTAAGAATACGATACAAAATGGAGATACAAGATCACAAAGGGAACTTGTCCAAAATAATGAAGATTGTCTATTGAAATCCTCTGTGTAAAGTTGAGCATCAGATTGCCCATTTCTTGGGGTGATGCTGCCATTTGTGCGCAATAGTTCTTGCTATTCTTGAAACACAAGGTTAAGCATACTCTGCTCCATATGCTGCACAAAATCTTGAGAAAATCTCTCACCAGAATTTTAGGAAAAGGAAAACTGAACAAGTCAACTTATACAATATATCATACCTGCCTAGATGGTCACCCTGTTAGGATACACAACTCAAAATATTAGTCTCAGAAATTCTCCATAAACATAATGCAAGAGTGATTACCCATCGAAGAGCATAAACTCAATAAATATTAACGAGGCAAATTCCATAAGTATTCCTGCAAAGAGATCACGGGGAGCTGCCATCTTAAAGAATATACATAGCTTAACAAGATTACAAAGTTAAGATAAATCAACCTAGAGACATTAAAGCCCAAAAGCTTCTTAAGAACAAAATAAGGGACAAAACATCAAGAATATAGGGGACCGAAAAGGTAAAATAGAGATGAGGATAGCTAGGTAAGTGTTAGTCCTAAAAGAGGGCAATATCTACATAAATAATAATACCTATATATTCGTGATCACATATATCCGACAGAGCGATATGCCAGCACATTTATATACCTATGCTCATTAATGTAAGGTATTGCCTCCTTCTAGTCTTAAAGCATATCCTAGCAGAGCGGTGATGAACTTCAGTAAAGACTCATTGAAGACAGTAATTCCATCGATAAAAGATAACGAGGAGAGCAAAGATGGTTTTCATTGATGGGAAAAGGTCTTCGAGGGGATAATACCATCGGTGTAACATAAAAAGGGCTCACTGAAAGGAAAGTTCTCATTGAAAGAATAATGTTGATCAAACAAAAGGAAGCTACATCGATAAAGATATCGATGAGGAAATAGGTGTCAATGATGCTAACAGGCATGCCTCCGATATGCATGGTTTCACCGATGCGCCTTTATCGGTGGAAGATGACAAGGGAGGATAAAGAAAGGCTTCAGTGACACAATAGATCCATTCATCGATAGGGCATGATGATTTCGATGGAAGAAGTGTTTCAGTGGAAAAAGGTCACCGAAGCCCAAGGTTTCTTCGACATAAAAACCCAATGGATATCAGATAGCTATCGGTGAGGAAAAAGCCATAGTGACCGAATACAATATTTTGATGAAAGAAAGATTATCTGTGAAGTTAAATTATAAAAGCCCCCTATTGTTAAAAGAAATTGTCATTTTCATTAATACCATGGTAGCCTACAAGTCATTAAGCGGGTGTAATAGCATCCTATTTAAGATATCTGGGTTCAAATAATATCGATGAGACCCAACGATGTCTCATCAATATAGAAGGGCCATCGAAGAAAGGAAGCACCGATGAACTTCAGAAAAGACTCATCAAAGACAGTAATTCCATTGACAAAACATATCAAGGAAAGCGGAGATGATTTTTATCGATGGGAAAAGGTCTTCCAGGCGATAGTACCATCGGTGTAACATAATCACGGAAAGGAATTCTCTCATCGAAAGAATAAAGTTGATCAAACAAAAGGAAGCTACATCGATAAAAGATATCGATGAGGAAATAGGTTTCGAGGAAGAGAAAAGGCATGCCTTTGATATACATGGTTTCACCAATGCGACTTTATCGGTGAAGGATGATAAGGGAGGATGATAATATCAATGAGACCCAATGATGTCTTCATCGATATAGAAGGGCCATTGTAGTACCCCTACTCATTTGGACTCATATTTTACTATTGGTCTTTCTTAGTGGATACATTACCATGAATTGTTATTCAGATTTATATGACATTATCCCATGCTTAATCTAAATATGAGATGCATGATTTATTTACACTATTTCTGTACTTGTGATTTATGGCATTGTATGGTTTATTGCAATGTACTGACACTTTACCTTATTTATGCAATGTATGTTGTGTATCTGCGAGTGTATTGGATGCAAGGGGATGATTTTCCTTCACTCATTTTGGTGACATAGGGAACGTCGCGATTCTCCTTCATCGGTGTGTATGCTATGTTTTTTATATGGTATATATTCATGTGTGGTTTGATGATGCAAGATATTGCAGGTACAAGTACCGGGTAGGTACGGGATATCATCTCCACCTGGCTTCACAGGTTTGAGTGTGCCTTATATATTTTTTGATGGAAGTGGAGGAGATTGTAGTTGACCCTATTTTGTTCAGTTATACTTGGGTGAGTGTCGTCAGTTAGTCATCCTGTCAATCATTAACCTTCGTATTTTGTTGATTGACCTTTTATGAGAAATCGCTTGATGTTGCTCAGTTTGCGTGTTTAAGTGATTTTAATTACTGCATGTTATGTTTTATTTGTCTATGAAGGGTGAAAAATTGTTGATAATTTGAATTAAATAGTGACGCAAGGATTTAACATCCTTTGTGTAGATGTAGGTGAATTATCGAAATGATATTCAATGTTTGGTTTTCAAATTATACTAAAAGTTATACGTATTCAATTATGTTGATTATTCTTAATAGGATTATTTATAAGTTGGATTTTACGACGTAACGTACTATATATTGAATGTTTATTGTCTTTTGTACAAAAAGAAATACATCTTTATTAAGCATCATTTTGGTTACAATAATACAATCTTTATATAATATTAGTTAAATATATTTGGTAGTTAAATAATTGTGAAATCTGTCATATATATATATAATATATATAAACAATTATCGTGAGAATAAATATATAAACATATTATATATATGTATATAAATTGACCATATACAAATATATAAATATGTAATTATGATATATAAAAACATATTTTAAAATTTTTTTATAAATATTACTTTAATGAAAAACCGAAATATATATTTACATATATATTTAATTTATTAAATAAAGATTAATGTAAAAACAAAATATATATTAGTCATTAATTATATATATTAAAAATATAATTTAAAAAAAAATTAAATTATAATAAATTAAAAACTAAAAAAAATTATTATAAAGGAAGGTGGTGGCTTGTAAGTTTTAATAAAGTAATGGTGAAGTCAATTTAGTATTGAAGTCAAAAGCCACATGTTTTAATAAAGTTTGTTATAAGTAATGATTATGATCTTGCTTATGTTATAGTTATGGTGAAGTATCATTTATTGTTTGGGTTAGTTAATGAAAAATCATAGAATATTAAGTGTAATTACATTATAGCTATAGGAGTGGAATTTTGTTTAAGAACATATTGCACACTTTTTATTATATGAAAGAAATTTAGACTTATGTTCAGAACCTAGGTCTTAAGACTTATTAGTCACTTCTCTAGGAGAGTTTACAGAGTAATGGCTTACTGTTGAAATATTACGTTTATGACTTATTAAATAGTGTATTAATATAGTTGTAATTCTTGTTTTCTGAAAGACTTTATTTGCAAGTTGTTTCTGCATTTGACTGTTTTAAGGAAAGATTGTCTGTGTTAGGTTCATGTGTAAATGGTGTTTTCTGTCAAGTTTAAATTCCAATTCTTGTTGCATTATCATTGTGTCCTATGTTATTATGTTTCCTTGGTCAGGTGTTGATGTATAACTTTATGGATGTGAGCCATTGTGTGTTTGTCCAAATGGTCAACCTTTGGTTACTAAATTGTGTATCCTTCACCTGTGGTTTGTCAGGATTAGGTATGGTTGTTTGTTTCGCCATAGAGGTCTCATAGAGAGACTTTTCCTATAGTGTCCTATGAGAGAGAGTGGCTTTTGAGCAGGGGCTGTGCCCAAAGTGGATGACAGGATAACCCGTTGAAAGTCGGATAAAAAGTGATAACCTAATAATTGATTTGGGATGGGTGAGATAAACATTAATTAAGATAATGTGCCTCATTCTTAGGTGTAGTGCTTGTACAGGGCTCATAATGTTAAAAAAGGCCTGGAATGGCAAACTTACCACCTTGTCTTCATGAAAGGATTGGTAGGGTCTGCATGAGACTTAATCGGAGCCGGAAGCCGAGAGAGGTTACCAGGATAGAGAGCCGCGACCTAGGAGGCTGTACCATGGTATCCATCTTAAGCTATGTGATGACACTCTCTCCTTAGAGTCACTAGTGTTTGTGAGTTGAGTCAGATGAATGTTTGCAGAGTCATGTATTTCTTTCGTATTTGTCTTATTTTTATTGCTTGAGGGCTTTCTACTATCTCCTAGCATGGTGGGGTGGTTCCATTTTGGGATCACATGGTCGGGTGGTAGTGCCACTTCCCATTGGATGATCTGGAAAGTATCTTCAAGCGAGGAAGGGCTTCGTTGAAGTTCTTGGTTCGATGTTCATGTACCAGCTCATGTTCATGACCATTGTTCAGTTCTACCCTTGAGGTCTTGTATCGAAACCTTTATGTAACCTTGATTTCTTTGTAATGTTGTAATTTATGGTATTTTTGTAAACATTTCTTTATGGATATTGTAAAAAAAGAAATTATTGGAATGCATGTTATTTCAGTTACTTAATTCTTTTGTATATATTAAATGATTGCTTTGGAGTACTTTGAATTCTTTCATTGTGGAATTTTTATCTTAAACATTTAATTTCCCTATAAAGCTGAATAGTAGGTTTTTCCATGGTGTTAATATAATTTACAAAGTAATCTTCATTGGTGACCCTTAGGAAATTCAGAAGTTAGACTTCCATTGTGTTATTAGATGTGCAATGGTTTAATTCAAACACTTGTTCTTTTTAAAGAAAAAAATTATTTCACCCTTAGTTGCATAGATTGTGATGTTTTTCCTTTAGGGTTTCTAGCAGGGCATTACATTTGGTATCAGAGCTTAAGTTTCAACACTGGGTACTCTGGGTTTGTAGTGTGCCTATTCAACTTGACCTTTTTGCTTAGGTCTTAATGTTTGTGGTTCCCTTGTTTATCCTTGCCATAGGTCTGAACCATTTTCTCTATACAGTGCTAGGTCATGGCTAAGAAAACTAAGGGAGGTGGCGAGTAGAGTTGGCTACAGGTGTCCGTGTTTCTATAGATGCCTTTGTTTCTAGTTGTGAGTTGAATCTAGGAACCATAGTTACTTTAGCTGACCTTCGAGTCATTCCTTTGGGTTCATATGGAATTGTGTTGGGAATGGATTGGATATCCTCTCATAGTGCTCATGTAGACTGTTGCAAGAAGACAATGGAGCGTTTAGATGACCTAGGTAAGAAAGTGGAAATTGTTGGAGTTCAGAGACCAATATCCTTATGTATGATCTATGCTATGCAAATTAAGCGGTGCATGTGTAGAGGGTATCAACTTTTTGTAGTTACTCTTGAGGACGTGGATGAGTCAAAGAGTCAAGAAATCACTATTGATAGTCACCCTATTCTTCGAGAGTATGCTGATGTATTTCCATTGGATATTCCTGGTATGCCTCCAAAGCGAGACATACACTTGGTTCCTGGTGCAAAACCTATTTTGAGAGTTGTATTCTTATTTGTTTTAGGCTTCTAGGATTAAGACTAGTTTTGGGGGAGAGAATGTAGTACCCCTACTCATTTGGACTCATATTTTACTATTGGTCTTTCTCAATGGATACATTACCATGAATTGTTATTCAGATTAATATGACATTATTCCATGCTTAATCTGAATATGAGTTGCATGATTTATGTACACTATTTCTACACTTGTGATTTATGGCATTGTATGGTTTATTGCAATGTACTAACACTTTACCTTATTTATGCAATGTATGTTCTGTATCTGGGAGTGTATTGGATGCAAGGGGACAATTTTCCTTCACTCATTTCAGTGAGATAGGGAACATAGCGATTCCCCTTCATCGGTGTGTATGCTATGTTTTTTATATGGTATATATGCATGTGTGGTTCGATGATGTAGGATATTGCAGGTACAAGTACCAGGTAGGTACGGGGTATCATCTCCACCTGGCTTCATAGGTCTGAGCGTGCCTTATATATTTTTTGATGGAAGTGGATGAGATAGTAGTTGACCCTATTTTGTTTAGTTACACTCGGGTGAGTGTCGTCAGTTAGTCGTCCTGTCAGTTGTTAACCTTCGTATTTTGTTGATTGACCTTTTATGAGAAATCGCTTGATGTTGCTTAGTCTATGTTTAACTGATTTTAATTACTACATGTTATGTTTTATTTGTCTGTCAAGGGTGAAAAATTGTTGATAATGTGAATTAAATATTGACGCGAGGATTTAACATCCTTCGTGTAGAGGTAGGTGAATTATCAAAACGATATTCAATATTTGGTTTTGAAATTATACTAAAGTTATACGTATTTAATATGTAGATTCGGACTCAGACATATACATATACATATACGCGTAGGTAATTATGAGTCATATTCAATTATGTTGATTCTTCTTAATAGGATTATTTATAAGTTGGATTTTACGACGTAACGTACTATATATCGAATGTTTATTGTCTTTTATACAAAATGAAATACATCTTTATTAAGCATCATTTTGGTTACAATAATACAATTTTTATATAATATTAGTAAAATATATTTTGTAGTTAAATAATTGTGAAATTGGTCGTGTATATATATATATATATAATTATCGTGAGAATAAATATATAAACATATTATATAAATGTATATGAATTGACCGTATACAAATATATAAATATGTTATTATGATATATAAAAACATATTTTAAAAAAATTAATAAATATAACTTTAATGAAAAACCGAAATATATATTTACATATATATTTAATTTATTAAATAAAGATTAATGTAAAAATATATATATATATTAGTCATTAATTATATATATTAAAAATATAATTAAAAAAAATTAAATTAAAATAAATTAAAAACTAAAAAAAATTATTATAAAGGAAGATGGCGTATTGTATGTTTTAATAAAGTTTTAAAAAAACTAATAAGTAGGGTGGCCGAAACTAATATCGACCACCGCCTTAATAAAAGGGAGGGGTCGGTATTACTACCGACCACCCTCCTCCCTTTGCATTATACATACCCCCCTCCATTTTATTATACATGCTTCCTCCCTTTTTAAATAAAGACTTCTGCACGTTGCAACATACCCGCCTAAGTAGAAAGTGGCATCAATTACTATGCAAACTTTGCCATTAAGGTATGTAGTGGTAGGATTAATGTAGGGGTAGGAATTAATGTAAGGGTAGGAAGTCAACGTGTATTATATAGTAATTTAACCTTGCATATTGTTAGGAAGTTATTTTTAGTAAAGTCAATTTAGTATTGAATTCAAAAGCCACATGTATTATCTATAAATAAGGATTTAACCACATTAGTGGTGTGGTGTCATGAAATGGATAGTGAATAACCTTACATGGTGAACACATAGGTGTTCATATATGATTAGGACTATTATGATGCAATTAGATCTTGAGTGGTGTCACTTAGAATCAATCCACCTCTAGTAGAGATAGCCCGAAAGTAGGAAAGAGGGTAGATGACAACCCTATGTATAGACCATTGAGTTGGAAGATAAGGGGAGGTGAGATGAAATGAAGGATTAGAGATTAATTAGCTTCCAAGGAAGGATGGTAGACCTCGGGAGGGAAAGAATAGAGTGGAGGAAAAGAATAGAGTGCAGGAAAAGAATAGAGTAGAGGAGAAAAATAGAGTAGAATAGAGAGATAGAGAGGATACTTTTGGAAGTATCAAAGAGAGTTGGTTTTTGAGATAGAGTTGGGAGTATATTGGAGATAAGGTTCGTAAGCAACTTGCGTTATCATTCCAAAGAAGGGCGTTGAGGTTTTGCATACGGGTTAACTTTGCAAAAGGTCAGGAATTTCTTTAGTTTTGGATCATTATTATTTACAAAGTCTTTGTTATAAGTAATGATTATGATCTCGCTTATGTTATAGTTATGGTGAAGTATCATTTATTGTTTGGGTTTGTTAATGAAAAATCATAGAATATTAAGTGTAATTACATTATAGCTATAGGAGTGGAATTTTGTTTCAGAACATATTGCACACTTTTTATTATATGAAAGAAATTTACGCTTACGTTCAGAACCTAGGTATTAAGACTTATTAGTCGCTTCTCTAGGAGAGTTTAGGGAGCAATGGCTTATTGTTGAAACATTAGGTTTATGACTTATTAAATAGTGTATTAATATAGTTGTAATTCTTATTTTCTGGAAGTCTTTATTTGCAAGTTGTTTATGCATTTGACTGTTTTAAGCAAAGATTGCTTGTGTTAGGTTCATGTGTAAATGGTGTTTTCTGTCCACTTTAAATTCCAATTATTGTTGCATTATCGTTGTGTCCTATGTTATTATGTTTCCTTGGTCAGGTGTCATTGTATAACTTTATGGATGTGAGCCATTATGTGTTTGTCCAAATGGTCAACCTTTGGTTAGTAAATCGTGTATCCTTCACCTGTGGTTTGTCAGGATTTAGTATGGTTGTCTATTTCGCCATAGAGTTCTCATAGAGAGAATTTTCCTGTAGTGTCCTATGAGAGAGAGTGGCTTTCGAGTGGGAGCCATGCCCAAAGTGGATGACAGGATAACTCGTCGAAAGTTGGATAAAAAATGATAACCGAATAATTGATTTGGGATGGGTGAGATAAACATTAATTAAAATAATGTGCCTTGTTCATAGGTGTAGTGCTTGTACAGGGCTCATAATGTTACGAGAAGGCCTAGAATGGCAAACTTACCACCTTTTCTTCATGAAAGGATTGGTAGGGTCTGCATGAGACTTAATTAGAGCCAGAAGCCAGGACCTAGGAGGCTATACCATGGTATCCATCTTAAGCTATGCGATGACACTCTCTCCTTAGAGTCACTAGTGTTTGTGAGTTGAGTCACATGAATGTTTGTAGAGTCATGTATTTCTTTCATATTTGTCTTATTTTTCTTGCTTGAGGGTTTTCTACTATCTCCTAGCATGGTGGGGTGGTTCCATTTCGAGATCACATGGTCGGGTGGTATTTCCACTTCCCATCGGATGATCTAGAATGTATCTTCAAGTAAGGAAGGGCTTCATTGGAGTTCTTGGTTCGTGGTTCATGTACCAGCTCATGTTCGTGACCATTGTTCAGTTGAAATCTTGAGGTCTTGTATCAAAACCTTTATGTAACCTTGATTGCTTTGTAACGTTGTAATTTATGGTATTTTTGTAAACATGTCTTTATGGATATTGTAAAAAAAGAAATTATTGGAATGCATGTTATTTTAGTTACTAAATTCTTTTGTATATATTAAATGATTTCTTTGGAGTACTTTGAATTCTTTCATTGTGGAATTTTTATCTTAAACATTTAATTTTCCTATAAAGATAAACAATAAGTTTTTCCATTGTGTTAATATTATTTACAAAGTAATCTTCGTTGGTGACCCTTAGGAAATTTAGAAGTTAGACTTCTGCTATGTTATTAGATGTGCAATGGTTTAATTCAAGCACTTGTTCTTTTTAAAGAAAAAAATTATTTCACCCTTAGTTGCATAGATTGTGATGTTTTTCCTTTAGGGTTTCTAGCAAGGCATTACATTTGGTATCAAAGCTTAAGTTTCAACACTGGGTACTCTGGGTTTGTAGTGTGCCTATTCAACTTGACCTTTTTGCTTAGGTCTTAATGCTTGTGTTTCCCTTGTTTATCCTTGCCGTAGGTCTGAACCATTTTCTCTATATAGTGCTAGGTCATGGCTAAGAAAACTAGGGGAGGTGGGCAGTAGGGTTGGCTACAAGTGTTCGTGTTTCCGTAGATGCCTTTGTTCCCAGTTGTGAGTTGAATCTAGGAACCATGGTTACTTCAGTTGACCTTTGAGTCATTCCTTTGGGTTCATATGGAATTGTGTTGGGAATGGATTGGATATCTTCTCATAGTGCTCACATAGAAAGTCGCAAGAAGACAATGGATGAGTCAAAGAGTCGAGAAATCGCTCTTGATAGTCACCCTATTCTTCAAGAGTATGCTGATGTATTTTCTTTGGATATTCCTGGTATGCCTCCAAAGCGAGACATAGACTTTCACATAGACTTGGTTCCTGGTGCATAACCTATTTTGAGAGTTGTATTCTTATTTGTTTTAGGCTTCCAGGAGTAAGCCTAGTTTTTGGGGGGAGAATGTAGTACCCCTACTCATTTGGACTCATATTTTCCTATTGGTCTTTCTCAATGGATACATTATTGTGAATTGTTATTCAGATTTATATGACATTATTCCATGCTTAATCTGAATATGAGATTCATGATTTATTTACACTATTTCAGTACTTGTGATTTATGGCATTGTATGGTTTATTGCAATGTACTGACACTTTACCTTATTTATGCAATGTATGTTGTGTATCTGCGAGTGTATTGGATGCAAGGGGATTATTTTCCTTTACTCATTTCGGTGAGACAAGGAACATCACGATTCTCCTTCATTTGTGTGTATGCTGTGTTTTCTATATGGTATATATGCATGTGTGGTTCGGTGATGCAGGATATTGCAGGTACAAGTACCGGGTAGGTACGGGGTATCATCTTCACCTGGCTTCATAGGTCTGAGCATGCCTTATATATTTTCCGATGGAAGTGGAGGAGATAGTAGTTGACCCTATTTTGTTCAGTTACACTTGGGTGAGTGTCGTCAGTTAGTCGTCCTGTCAGTCGTTAACCTTCGTATTTTGTTGATAGACCTTTTATGAGAAATTGCTTGATATTTCTCAGTCTGCGTGTTTAAGTAATTTTAATTACTGCATGTTATGTTTTATTTGTCTGTGAAGGGTGAAAAATTGTTGATAATGTGAATTAAATAGTGATGTGAGGATTTAACATCCTTTGTGTAGAGGTAGGTGAATTATCGAAACAATATTCAATGTTTGGTTTTCAAATTATACTAAAAGTTATACATATTTAATATGTAGATTCAAACTTAGACATATACATATACATATACATATACGCGTAGGTAATTATGAGTCATATTCAATTATGTTGATTATTCTTAATAGGATTATTTATAAGTTGGATTTTACGACGTAACGTACTATATATCGAATATTTATTGTCTTTCGTACAAAAAGAAATACATCTTTATTAAGCATCGTTTTGGTTACAATAATACAATTTTTATATAATACTAGTTAAATATATTTGGTAGTTAAATAATTATGAAATCGGTCGTATATATATATATATATATATATATATATATATATATATATATATATATATATATATATATATATATAAACAATTATCATTAGAATAAATATATAAACATATTATATATATGTATATGAATCGACCATATACAAATATATAAATATGTAATTATGATATATAGAAACATATTTTTAAAAAAAATTATAAATATCACTTTAATGAAAAACTGAAATATATATTTACATATATATTTAATTTATTAAATAAAAATTAATGTAAAAATATATATATATTAGTCATTAATTATATATCTTAAAAATATAATAAAAAAAAAAAATTAAAATAATTTAAAAACTAAAAAAAATTATTATAAAGGAAGGTGGCGGGTTGTAAGTTTTAATAAAGTTTTTAAAATACTAATAAGTAAGGTGGTCGATAGTAATATCGACCACCCCCTTAATAAAAGGGAGGGGTCAGTATTACTACTAACCACCCTCCTCCCTTTGCATTATACATACCCCCCTCCGTTTTATTATACGTGCTTCCTCCCTTTTTAAATAAAGACTTCTCCACGTTGCAACATACCCGCCTAAGTAGTAAGTGGCATCGATTACTATGCAAACTTTGCCATTAAGGTATGTAATGGTAGTATTAATGTAGGGGTAGGAATTAATGTAAGGGTACGAATTCAACGTGTATTATATAGTAATTTAACCTTGCATATTGTTAGGAATTTATTTTTAGTAAAGTCAATTTAGTATTGAAGTCAAAAGCCACATGTACTATCTATAAATAAGGATTTAACCACATTAGTGTTGTGGTGTCATGAAATGGATAGTGAATAGCTTTACGTGGTGAACACATAGGTGTTCATATAGGATTAGGACTATTATGATGCAATTATATCTTGAGTGGTGTCACTTAGAATCAATCCACCTCTAGTAGAGATAACCTAAAAGTAGGAAAGAGGGTAGATGACAACCCTATGTATAGACCATTGAGTTGGAAGAGAAGGGGAGGTGAGATGCAATGAAGGATTAGAGATTCATTCGCTTCGAAGGATGGACGGTAGACTTCGGGAGGGAAAGAATAGAGTGGAGGAAAAGAATAGAGTGGATGAAAAGAATAGAGTAGAGGAGAAAAATAGAGTGAAATAGAGAGATAGAGAGTATACTTTTGGAAGTATCAAAGAGAGTTGGTTTTTGAGATAGAGTTGGGAGTATATTGGAGATAAGGTTCGTAAGCAAGGCGCGTTATCATTTGGCAGAAGGGCATTGAGGTTTTGCATACGGGTCAACTTTGCAAAAGGTTAGGAATTTCTTTAGTTTTGGATCATTATTATTTACAATGTCTTTGTTATAGGTAATGATTATGATCTTACTTATGTTATAGTTATGGTGAAGTATCATTTATTGTCTAGGTTAGTTAAAGAAAAATCATAGAATATTAAGTGTAATTACATTATAGCTATAGGAGTGGAATTTTGTTTAAGAACATATTGCACACCTTTTATTATATGAAAGAAATTTACGCTTATGTTCAGAACCTAGGCATTAAGACTTATTAGTCGCTTCTCTAGGAGAGTTTAGGGAGTAATGGCTTACTGTTAAAATGTTGTAATTCTTATTTTCTGGAAGTCTTTATTTGCAAGTTGTTTATGCATTTGACTGTTTTAATGAAAGATTGCCTGTGTTAGGTTCACATGTAAATGGTGTTTTCTGTCAAGTTTAAATTGCAATTCTTGTTGCATTATTGTTGTGTCCTATGTTATTATGTTTCCTTGGTCAGGTGTTGATGTATAACTTTATGGATGTGAGCGATTGTGTGTTTGTCCAAATGGTCAACCTTTGGTTATTAAATCGTGTATCCTTCACCTGTGGTTTGTCAGGATTAGGTATGGTTGTCTGTTTCTCCATAGAGGTCTCATAGAGAGACTTTTCCTATAGTGTCCTATGAGAGAGAGTGGCTTTCGAGCAGGGGCCATGCCCAAAGTGGATGACAGGATAACCTATTGAAAGTCGGATAAAAAGTGATAACCTAATAATTGATTTGGGATGGGTGAGATAAACATTAATTAAGATAATGTGCCTCGTTCTTAGGTGTAGTGCTTGTACAGAGCTCATAATGTTATGAGAAGGCTTGGAATGGAAAACTTACCACCTTGTCTTCATGAAAGGATTGGTAGGGTCCGCATGAGACTTAATTGGAGCTGGAAGCCGGGACCTAGGAGGTTGTACCATGGTATCCATCTTAAGCTATGTGATGACACTCTCTCCTTAGAGTCACTAGTGTTTGTGAGTTGAGTCACATGAATGTTTGCAGAGTCATGTATTTCTTTTGTATTTGTCTTATTTTTCTTGCTTGAGGGTTTTCTACTATCTCCTAGCATAGTGGGGTGGTTCCATTTCGGGATCACATGGTCGGGTGGTAGTGCCACTTCCCATCAGATGATCTAGAAGGTATCTTTAGGCGAGGAAGGGCTTCATTGGAGTTCTTGGTTCATGGTTCATGTACTAGCTCATGTTCATGACCATTGTTCAGTTGAAACCGTGAGGGCTTGTATCAAAACCTTTATGTAACCTTGATTTCTTTATAACGTTGTAATTTATGTTATTTTTGTAAACATGTCTATGGATACTGTAAAAAAAAGAAATTATTGGAATGCATGTTATTTCAGTTACTTAATTCTTTTTGATATATTAAATGATTGCTTTGGAGTACTTAGAATTCTTTCATTGTGGAATTTTTATCTTAGACATTCAATTTTCCTATAAAGCTGAACAGTAGGTTTTTCTATGGTGTTAATATAGTTTATGAAGTAATCTTCGTTGGTGACCCTTAGGAAATTTAGAAGTTAACTTCCGCTGTGTTATTAGATGTCCAATGGTTTAATTCAAGCACTTGTTCTTTTTAAAGAAAAAAATTATTTCACCCTTAGTTGCATAGATTATGATGTTTTTCCTTTAGGGTTTTTGGCAGGGCATTACAGCCATCGAAGAAATGAAGCGCCGATGAACTTTAGAAAAGACTCATTGAAGATAGAAATTCCATCGACAAAAGATATTGAGGAAAGTGGAGATGGTTTTCATTGACAGGAAAAGGTCTACGAAGAGATAATACCATCGGTCTAACTTCTCACCGAAAGGAATGTTCTCATTGAAAGAATAAAGTTGATCAGACAAAATGAGGCTGCCTCGATAAAAGATATCGATGAGGAAATAGGTTTTGAGGAGGCTAAAACACATGCCTCCGATAGGCATGGTTTCACCGATGTGACTTTATCAGTGGAAGATGATAAGGGAGGATAAAGAAAGGCTTATGTGAGACAATAGATCCATTCACCAACAAGGCATGATAATTTTGATGGAAGAAGTGTTTCGGTGGAGAAAATAATGGAGGTCACCAAAGCCCGCAGTTTGTTCGACATAAAAACCCACTAGATATCAAATAGGTATTAGTGAGGAAACAACCATAGGGACCAAATATAGTATTTCGATGAAAGAAGGATTATCGGTGGAGTTAAATTATAAAAGCCCCCTATTGTTAAAATAATTATCATTTTCATTAATACCATGGTTGCCCACAAGTCATCAAGCGGGTGTAATAGCATCCTATTTAAGATATCTGGGTTCAAATAATATCGATGAGACCCAACGATGTCTCATTGATATAAAAGGGCCATCGAAGAAAGGAAGCATCAATGAACTTCTGAAAAGACTCATCGACGATAGAAATTCCATCAACAAAAGATATCGAGGAAAGGGGAGATGGTTTTGATCGATGAGAAGGTCTATGAGGAGATACTACCATCGGTGTAACATAGAAAGGACTCACCAAAAGGAATGTTCTCATCAAAAGAAAAATGTTGATTAGAAAAAAGAAGGCTACATTGATAAAAGATATCGATGAGGAAATAGGTTTCGAGGAGGCAAAAAGGCATGCCTCTGATACGCATGGTTTCACTAATGCAACTTTATCGGTGGAAGATGACAAGGGAAGAAAAAGAAAGGCTTCAGTGAGATAATAGAGCCACTCACTGACAGGGCATGATGATTTCGATGGAAGAAGTGTTTCGGTGGAGAAAATAAAGGAGGTCAATGAAGCCCATAGTTTCTTCGACATAAAAACCCAATGGATATCAGATAGTTATTGGTGAGGAAACAGCCATAGTGACTGAATACAATATTTCGATGAAAGAAGGATTATCTATGAAGTTAAATTATAAAAGCCCCCTATTGCTAAAAGAAATTATCATTTTCATTAATACCATGGTAGCCTACAAGTCATCAAGTGGGTGTAAAAGCAACCTATTTAAGATATCCGAGTTCAAATAATATCGATGAGACCCAACAATGTCTCATCAATATAGAAGGGCCATCGAAGAAAGGAAGAGCTGATGAACTTAGGAAAAGACTCATCGAAGATAGTAATTCCATCGACAAAAGATATCAAGGAAAGCGGAGATGGTTTTTATTGACGGGAAAAGGTCTTCGAGGAGATAGTACCCTCGGTGTAACATAAAAAGGACTCACCGAAAGGAATATTCTCATCAAAAGAATAAAGTAGATCAAACAAAAGGAAGCTACATCGATAAAAGATATCGATGAGGAAATAGGTTTCAAGGAAGCAAAAAGGCATGCCTCCGATACGCATGGTTTCACCGATGTGATTTTATCAGTGGAGGATGATAAGGGAGAATAAAGAAAGGCTTCGGTGAGACAATAGATCCATTAACCAACAGAGCATGATGATTTCAATGGAAGAAGTGTTTCGGTGGAAAAAATAATGGAGGTCACCAAAGCCTGAGGTTTCTTCGACATAAAACCCAATGGAGAACAGATAGGTATCGGTCAGGAAACAGCCATAGTGACCGAATATAGTATTTCGGTGAAAGAAGGATACATGCATTGAGAGTGCTTATCTGTCCTAGATAATTCATGAAAGGGTCCTAGGCCATAGGAATGTGAGATAAAACCTGCATATATGTATATGTATGTAAATATATATATATATATATATATATATATGAGGATGAGAGGCTGAATATGAGGATGGATGACTGAATCAAGGTGAGGGTCTGAAAATGAAAGTTGCCAGATAAGTATATACAAAAATATTAGACTAGGGGCCTCTCCTTGGGCTAAAGGATGAAAGACTAAATAGGTATGAAGGAGAGGGAAAAAGTCTATGATTGAGATTTGTGTTTTAATGATTATATTTGACCATGGATTGAGCCTAAATATGTGAGTTAAAGTCTGGGAGAATAGATATATGAGCATATTTAAACTGAATGTTTGTCTGAGTATCTATACGTAAATACAGGGGGCAGAAAGAGGAATAAATAAGGGGGTTAAAACAAAGTCTAGGCAAGAGAAACATGCTAACGACCAGTTAGGACATGAAAAAAAAAGAGGGAGTTGCCTTAAGGTGGCACAGATAGGAGATTGATGCCATCAGCTCCCAAGTTGGCCAACTCATCTGCTCTTTTATTGCCCTCCCTATAAATATAATTGACTATGAACCTATCAAAATCTCTGCATAAGTCAAGAGCTTTTGACAGCAAAGTATTTAGTCTCTAATTAGGCATACTACCTTTCCTTAGAGCATTGACAATTATAGTTGAATCTCCTTCAATTTCTAAGTTCTTAACTCCTACTTTCCTACATAAATATAGACCTTGCACCAGGGCCATAGTGTTGATGCCAATCGGAGAGGAAAGGGCTGCTAGTTCCTTGCCTTCCCAATTATGAACAACACATACTATCCCTGCTTGCCTTAGGTTGCCATGGGATGCCCCATCAAAGTTTAGCTTCACCCAGCCTTCACTTGGGGGCTACCATTTGCATGCATCCCTTGATCGAAGACTTGCAATAGGACCATCTCCTACAAAGGGAGGAAAGGATAAGCCTTTCCATCTTTTTTTCATCTTTTCATCCCAATAAGTGATAGAGGCATTCTTCAATGTGCTTGATGATAGTTAGTTGTTCATGAGCTCAGTGATAGCTGACTCTATCTTGTTAATGATTCTGGGAACCTCTAGTTTTTCATTTTTAAAGAGATGTCTATTTCTCTCCTTCCATAGTTCCCACATAATGGAAGAAAGAAGATTTGTCCATAAACCTTCAAAGAGATAGCCATGCCTTGAGCATTCCAAAGATGGTGTGGAGGAAGGCTACAGACCATTCAAGTTTGTTGGTGAACTAGATCCAACATTTGTGAGCAAAGGAGCAATTAAGGAGGATATGATTGGTGTCTTCCTCATCTGCCTCCCAAAGAGGACATCTACTAGGGCCCTCATACCCCCCATTCTTCTAAATTTGTTCATAGTTAGGAGCTTGTTCTGAACCGCAAGCTAGGAGAAGATACCTGGCTTAGGCAGATAATATTTATCCCAGCAAAGTTTCAAGGGAAGCTTAGTCATAGGTCTTATAAATGATTTGGAGATGAGAGAGTACCCATCCTTGGAGTTGTATTCTCCTCTTAGGGAGCCATCCCAGATGAGCTTGTCCTCATTCTGACCTAAGGCAATGTTCCTTGATTTAAGAATTGCCATAAGTTTTTGTTTATCCCTTACTGGGATATCCTCATCTTCCTTCTCAATCCACTGCCAACCAGCCCCATCCTCTGAAGGGGAGATATAGTTGTTTAATAGGGGTCCTCTATGAGATTCAAGAAGGATACGAGTAGCACCAAAGTCATGGATATTATCAATAGCCTTATATCCACCCCATGAATCCGACTAGAAAAGAGATTTATCCCCGAACCCCAAGTTCCAAGTAAGTCTGTCTGAGATAATCCTCCTGCAGTCTAACATAAAATTCCATAGGCAGGACCCTCTGGGAGGTTTGGTTTCTCTGAAGATTTGGCTAGGATTCCCTCCATTAAGATATTTGTGGTGCAGCAAGCGAGCCCATTTGAGGTGGGGGGTTATGAACATCCTCCAGACCAACTTGGCACCCAAGGCTTTGCCCTGATCATGAAGGTTTTTAATGCCAATTCCTCCTTCTTCTTTAGGTTTGCATATGTTGTCCCAGGATATGAGTGATATTTTACGATTGTCATTAGCACATTACCAAAAGAAAGTCCTGAGATTCTTGTTGAGCTCTACAAGTTTAGAAGAAGATAAATGTTGACAGGAGAGCTGGTAAATGGGCATAGCTGACAAGACCGATCTAACCAAGGTTTCTCTACCTAAAGATGAAAGCCATTTTCCTTTCCAAATGTTAATCCTAGACTTGATTTTATCCACCAAGCTGTCCCATAATTTTGAGGGTCTTCGACCCTTGTCAAGGGGAATGCCTAGGTATTTGCAAGGAAGAGTTCCTTCACTAATCTCCAGGATATTGCTGATCACTTTCCCTAAGGAGGGGTCTATGTTGAACATAAAAACTGTAGACTTGGCCAGATTCACCTCTTGACCCGAGGCAAGCATATAGGAATTAAGGATGCCTTTGAGGGCACCCAGTTCCCTTACACTTCCCTGCCCAAAAAGTATCATGTCGTCGACAAATTGCTGGTAGGTAAAGGGAGGGAGGCTGGTGGTAATGGGGATTCCTTGGATCCCTCCTTTCTCTTTGGCCTTAGAGATGGATCTACCTAGGGCTTCAACCATGATGATGAAGAGGAAGGGGGAAATAAGATCTCCTTGCCTAAGCCCTCTTGAGCTACTTATGAAACCTTCTGGGAACACATTAACCAAGACCAAGAATTTGGGGGTGGATATACATTCAAAGATTAGGTTGATCAAGGATTTGTAAAATCCAAAGGCCTCCAAGCATTTGCATAGGAAGCGCCAATCAACTTTGTTGTAAGCTTTGCTTATGTCTAATTTGACTAGCATACTTGGGGACCTCTTGAGCTGGACTGAATGAATGGCCACTTGGGCTATAATAACCCCATCATAGATTGATCTATCTACTACGAAGCTGGTTTGTTCTTCACTAATGATAATGGGGAGAAGACTATGGAGTCTAGCTGCTAGGGTTTTGATTAAGATTTGTACAGAGTGTTGCAAAGGTCTATTGGTTTGAAGTTATTATAGCTTTTAGGATTCTCTTTTTTTGGGATCAGAGCTAAGAACATATTGTTGATTTCTTTCAGAATCTGACCAGAGTTCCTAATACCTTCTTAGGCATCTGTGATCTCTGTCCCCATAAAACCCCAGCTTTTTTGGAAAAAGCTAGTGGGAAAGCCATCCGAGCCCGAGGCCTTGTTGGGATTCATCTTCATAAGGATAGATTTAACCTCCTCCTCAGAGAATTTCTTTGACAGGATTTTGTTGTGTTCATCATTAATGAGTTTTGGAATATTCTTGATAATATTGAGTTGTCCTCTGAGGTTGGAGCCTTCAATATTGTTTAAGATTTTATCAAAAAACCTTGCTGCCTTAGAGGCAACATCATCTAGTTCAGATAGGATGGAACCCTACCAATTCTTAATTTTAGAAATTCGATTGACCCATCGCCTCTACTTAGTACTATTGTAGAAAAACTTAGTATTTCGGTCCCCATCACTCAACCAAGTCTCCGTCGATTTTTGTTTCCAAAAGATCTCTTCATTTGAGAGTGTCTTTTCATACTCAGAGAGAAGAGCCTTTTCTTTGAGGAAGAGATGTTCATCCATCCCCTTCTCAAGAACCTCAATGTTAACATTCTTAAGATCATTTTCTATTAGGAGTTTTTTATCGAAAATATTACCAAAATTAGTCTTGTTCATTCTAAGAGCTTCCTTTTGATAAGCTTTAACTTTCTTGTTATAATAAACATCTTCGAACCAGAGAAAACAAAGCTTCTCCACTAGTTCTCAATTAAGCTTAAAAAGTTATCATCTCTGAACCACATGCTCTCAAATTTGAATGGACATTTTTTAGGGGTGTGGTCAGATAATAAGATTAGTTGAAGTGGGAAATGGCCAGATCTTACTAAAGGGAGGGGTTCTACATTCAGGGTAAAGTTAAGCTCTGAGAGCTCTCCATGGATAAAGAACCTATCTAGTTTCTCAGCAATATTACAGAAACCAAGCCTTCTGCTATTCTAGGTGAAGGCATTATCTACCATCTGGATTTCCAACAGGGAGTTCCTATTGATCCAATGATTGAAATCTATAGCTACTGGAGGAAGCTTTTTGCTACCTCCTCTTTTGTCTGCTATCTTAGTGATAGCATTGAAATCTCCCCCAATGATGCATACATCATTTGGGAAACTTCTGAGGAAAGACTCTAGTTCCACCCACACCCTAGCCTTATCCGTATTTTCTATAGGACCATAAACATTAATCAATTTGAATCTTAGGTTATTTTTATAACTTACTACTTCTCCTCCCATCCAAGTTTTCTTAATCTCTAAAGGTGTAAAAGAGATGAATCTAGAGTCCCAAATGATGACTAAGCCCCCTAAGGCCCCTGTTGCAGGGGAGTGCTCTAGCTGTCTAACACCTAGTTTTTTCTCAAAAAGGGCTATATCAGAGGAGTTCATTTTGGTTTCTTGGATTAACATTATATCTGGTTTAGAATCAGAGATGCAGTGCTTTAAGATGCATTGTTTGTTAGGGGCATTCAGACCCCTAACATTCCAAGTTATGATTTTCATGGCTCTGTGGGGAGGAGCTTCCCCTCCCCTACATTAAAAAGAGTAGATATTTTAGACCTAAACCTTGGCTTCTCCATCCTTTGATCTTAGTTCAAGAATGGATCTCCTACCTCTTCTCTTACTGTGTTTAGCACAGTCAGGAGAGTCTTTGCTTCTATCAAAGCTGAGAATGCCTAGAATATTTGGGTTATCATTTTCTAAGTTATCTAATGCTACAAAGAGTTCATATGTTTCTAAGTCAACTCTAGTAACATCCACTAGATTTTTGACAAGGAGATCCCTTTGTCTTTCCAACTCCTCATCATCATAGGTTTCGTCAACCAATAGGTCCATGAGGTCATTTACTACTTCTTCCCCTACAAAATTGGCAATGGTTTTAACTTCCCTAGCCACTTGATCATTCTCAGATTCTGCAATTGGATCAGAAACAACCTTCAGAGATGGAGGGCAAACCTCTGCCTCCTCAAAGGCCTCTGTACTTGAGACTAGAGAGATTGGTTGACCCTTTAAGGATGCCAATCCTAGATCTGGGGAAAGCCTATCTAGCTCTACTGATTGCTCAGAGGCAATTAGTTCCATTAAAGGGGGAGACCCCAAGGGATTCAACCTCTCTAGTGGAATGAGAGAGCTAGATGATGACAAATTTATTAGGCTGAGCTTCTCTTTTTGGGGGATAACCTCGTTGATTTCACCATCTTCCAGATCTCGATCCCCCATAAGAGAGTCAGCTATAGGTGAATTTATAGTTAGTAGTGAAGGAAGAGGGGAGCAAGAGGGATTAGCAAGGGAGCTATGAGGATATAGGTTAGAGGTAAGATGATTAGGGTTAATATCAGTCTTATAGCCCTCTAGGGTAAAACCCCCTCCTTCCATGAATCTGAATGGAGTGCCATTAGACTTGAGCAATGATACAGGGAAAGGTTTCTCAGAGGGGATCTTCCTTGGCATAGAATCTTTGAAAGGACCATTATAAAAGGGTAATTCTAGGGTTAGACAATATTTATCACATTTCAGAGTTATAGGCTCTAAAGATTTAATGTTAATATTCATTTTAACGATTAAGAGCTGGTTAAAGAAGCTTAGGGCAAATTTTTTGACTTCTACAAATTTACCTATTTTGTTGCCTATTATTCTTAAAAAGTTGTTATTGTGCAATTCTATAGAGAATTTATCAAGTGAAATTTCTCTATTAACCATGTAGGAATTGAATTGAGATGGGAGAAAGAGAGGTTGCCATTCCCAGCAATCAAACCCTAGACCTTTAAATTTTAATATATCCTCATTAAGAAATGAATTTCTAAGATTATGATTACCACATTTAATAACTAAGAAATTTTTAGGAAGGATGTCAATTTTTACCTGGTTTTTGAAGGAGGATGACACCTAGTTAGCAATTTCATACCTAGCCTGAGTATAATTATCAATTTCAATGATGAACCTGTTAGGAGTATCTGGGGAATTTGAAGGTAGATCCGACATAGGGTGCTTAATTTCCTTAGAACTATGACGGCCAGAGGTTTCCATATCCTCTGATAATTTGCCTAGGGATTTTTTGTGGAGGAATGTAGTGAGTTGAAGAACTCTTTGGCTGGTTAGGTTTTACAAAACCCTCCTCCCGAAAATAATTGGAAATCCTTTTGAGGCCGTTTGGTTGCCCTAATGCCCTTCTGCAGCTAACCAAATCCCAATCCTGATCCCAACCTTTGTAAAGAGGAGGGGGATCCCTAGCCGCATTAACCAAAGAGTATTTTGTTTTTGTAAAGAAGGCCTCTTGATCGCGGGTCCGTGAAATGACCTTACCAAGATCCTCAGTCCCGAAGTTATTAGCCAAAATAGTGAATCGATTAACAGAACCTCTGTAATTTCCCCGTGGTGGATAAGAGCACTCAAAAGAAGATGTCAATGCATTGCATCTCTTTTTCACACTTAGAGACATAGTTTTTCAATTTATAGGTCTCTAATTGTTGTAGTTCTTGTGGAATATTAATTTTAATAAATAATGTACAAAATTGTTAGTTATAGATTTCAAGGCTGTCTCCAATTATTTTGGCTATAATTATATGAGTTGTATATCACTAGATGCACACTTTTATTTTCTACTAATAATATATTAGTTAGATATTTCTGGGAATTTGACAAATTACAATGTCAAATATTTATCTTAGTACAATATTTTTTATTGTTAGTAGCATAATTTTTGTGAATGTGAAAAATAGTGTTTCATAAATCAGGATAGGAATCCACTCATTTTTACCTAATACATTAAAGGGGAGAGAGAGCTCAAGAGATCTAACCTCAATTCTATTAGGAAAAGGGCTTACTGCAAATTGGATTCTTCTCTCCCTTTTTGATTAGTTGAGGATGCAATTGGAATTATGTAATTTGAATGATAGATCTATAGGGTAAATGAACTTGGAATTTGTCATAAATTAATATAAACAAAAAGCTATAGGTATAATATACAAAAACATAGCTAGATATGGTAGAAGGAACATAGAGGAACATGTGCCTAAAAAATGGCTTGAAAGTGCTTGAATTTAATTTAAATTGAACTTAAAATAAAATTAACTGAACTGGAAAATATTGCCTTCTGAGGACAATGCTAAATCTAAATTGGAATGCTTGAATTGAAACTTGATACCTCGATGGATCTTTCTTTGAAGTCTTCATTTATATGTTGATAATGTGACATAGAATGTCTTCAAAATATCTTAATCATGGATGCCATCACAAATGCTTGAAATCTGATCTTGACCTCTCCTTCATTGCCTTCATGATTCTTGATTGCTTGCTCACTTGAATGTCCAAAAATGTAATTGAATTCCAACTTGTGAGGTTGATAGAGCTTGATAGATGATACAAAATGAGGGGGTTAAGCTTCCTGTTATACTTAACTACACCAAATGTGGTTTAAATTTTGGAGTAGTACAACATGGAGAATGTTTTCTCACCTCCAAAATGTGACCATTTAGGGTCCAAATTTGAACCCCTTTTGGAAGGACCATGGTGCCTAGGGTGTCCTGGTCTTGGGACCATGACACCTAAGACATCAAAGTCATTCCAATAAGGGCTAAAATTTGAACAGTGTCGCACAGGGACAGAAAAGATGCATATTTTAAATAGGTGTGAAATGAATCTAAGAAAAGTCAAAGCATAGAAGGTCATAATGCAAAAGTGAGCCCTAGGTGAGAATGATATTATATAGGGATACAATTTATGATGCTACATCTAGCCCCCAGTTTAGCTAGAATATGAGCCTGCACTCATACTCTTGGTAAAGTATAGAATAGCATTAAAACACTTTCATCGAGATATTAAAGAGGCAAGACACACCAAGCCCCTAAGTATTGGTGGTCTTATAAATCTAATATCAAGATAACAAGAGCAATACATGAAGAGAAAAGAGAACATGAATATACTAGCCTAGTAAGGTTATGTTTACTATGATTCATGAAGAGAAATTTTGAATTGAAAAATCAATGCAAATGATGAAAAAGAAAAAGACTTAGTTTGCAAAGTAAATTGAATTGAAAGAAAAAAGTGTACTATAACATGTACCAAACATGTCATGGCATGTGATCAAAAGTGTACAAACTGAGTCTCATGGTTTGTGCACAAAGTGTAATAATGAGCATAGTGTATGCCCCATACTAAATTGATTGCATATGCCTTATCGAGATAAATAGCTTTAAGGTAGAATACATGCATCCTTAAATAACATGTTACTACAATAAAATGCCTCCAAGCAAGGAAAAATCAAGGTCAATAGTCAAAAAATAAGGAGAAAACACATAAGGGATGATCCACTAATTGGGGTCAATATGTGGTTTTGATAAATTATGTATATAAAGTATGATTGTATTGAATTGACCTCATTCCCAAAAGGTAGTGGAACTATGAGCACAATGGAAGAAGAGCACATAAGATGAACAAACAAAAAAAAATTTGGTCAACATAGTAGAGACCAAAAAGTGATCTCAACGCTTTGCATTGTCCCTAAGTAGACAACACAAAAGTACATTTATGAACAATAGAACATGTACGACATAAGATTGATACAACATATAGAAAATTTGAGATACAAATAGAGGAATATTATGACAAATTAAGCCTCTTTATTACCTTATGACAACCAATAAATAAGGGTAATTCTAAGATAGACTAACATAACATAAAAATATATCAAGTAGCACATTATGGGGGAAGAAAATTACATACAAGAAAAGACACATCAGAGTCTACTGTAAAAGCAAAGCTAGTCAAGTAAATAGTCTAGCCTCCAATATTGAATAACATCACTTAGGGATAGTGGACAAGATGCAAGAGGAGAAACAATGATCATGATAGATAGAGATACTGCAACTTATAAACAAGGACCATACTTTAATGATGAGTCACACTTTTTGTCACCAGGAGCTAGGGTTAATGATTTTGAAAATTATGCATATAGTTCATAATTAATCTCAATAACCTCATACATATGATTAGAATCATTAGAATCAACATAAATATCATCATATAAATTAATCAGAATAAGATTTGTAACATGAATAGACAATTTTATCTTTTGACATGGTGGATTGTGTTGAACTTCCTTCGTAGGGTTAGGTAAAGGTTGGAAAAATGGGACCAAGTCAACATTTGGCGTCTTTGGGGAGGAATTGGCTTGAGAATAAATTTCATGAGCATTGGCATGGTGTCTTCATCAACATTGTCTTTCACTATAATTTCTCTTAATTCAACTGAAAACTTGTGAAGGTTAAGGATAAATCAACATAGGTTTATTTTCTTCCCCTAGAGGGGGAGGAAAAAAAGAAACCTCACTAGGCTAAGAGATACAAGTTGTTTGGAATTTTCCTTTATATGATGTAGGGTGTGGGACCACAACATATAGAGGAGGAACATAAGGAGTAAGAAAAATTTTAGGTCTAGAATGAGAAGGAGGAATATCCATAGGAGAAGGACCTTATAGGTTTACTCAAGTCTAATATCATCTCATTTTTTTATTTTTTATAGGTTTATATTTAACTGTAATGTTATAGGTTGGTAAATGCTATGATTAATCATGATAATGTGCCCATTATCGGGGAACTTAAAACACTTATATATGTTAGAAGCGATAGCTTAGATACAAAAGAGTGAAGGATGTTCCAACTTAACATGAAATTGATTGGAGGTGGCATGATATCAAAGGTAACATCTAAGTGCTTAGTACAAAGATAAAATAGAAGAGTGATAGAACCTATAGTAGTACAAGTGAAACCATCATGCACCTTAATCATAACATCTAATTTTTTGTATGTTTTTTGATGCAATTGTTGAGTAAAGAGACATTCTTTACTAATAACATTTACCATACATACTGGATCAATGAGAACTCCTCATGAGATCTTTCCTATAATCTTTATAGTGATGCGCAATGGTCCATTGGGTGATTCAATAGTCTCCCTAGGATAAAAGGTAATGTATGGTTCAAGTTCTGATTTGGGTTGTTCAATAAGGTTAACAACATTGTTAGACTCTACTAGTAGAATGAGAAGATAAAGGATTAGTAAAGATTTACAAATTTTGATTAGGAGGTGCCATGGATTTTTTTCCTTTATCATTCAAACCCTCAGTGGATATGGTATTGGAATCAATAAGGTCTTGAAACTTATGCCTCAATTTGTAACACTTTTCAGTATCATGGCTGACTTGACAATGGTATTGGAAAAAAGATATATTCAAAAGAAGTTGGTAAAGGCTAAGGGGTGTCTATAGGTTTTATGAGATGAAGTTGCAAGATATTAAAATTCAACAATCTAAGAATTATACTATCTAAAGATTCAAAAAAAGGAGTTAATTCTTTTCTAAAGTATGATGATAAATCGGCCACACCTAGTGTTGTGGCTATCACTTGTGCATTTATATGATTAAAAGATTTGTCATTGACCTTAATAAAGCCTTTGTTTTATTTTTGAAACGTGTTGAATGATTTTTAGAGCATTGTCATTCTTATCAAATGGAACCATTACAAAAGAGGATTCCAAAGTTAAATTATTTGAAGCTAATAGTTATGAAGTGCTACACACAATTGTGTGAAAGATGAAAATTGAAAAAATAGAAGATTATCTCTAATATCCTTTTGTAAGTTAGTAATAAATTATTTTATTTTAACCCTTAGGAATAGAACAAGAAATTTATGAATCAAAATATTTATATCTACCAATGAAATCAGTCACCTTTTCTTTAACTCCTTTCTTTCAATGAATCAAATCATTCAAAGTAATTTTAGGACCAATGCTATTTTAAACTTGTTGAATGAATTTATTAGCCAATTATAAAAAAGAAGTGATAGAAAAAGGAGGGAAAGAGAAATACCATTGCAAATCTTTATCTTTAAAAGTGCAAGTAAACATTTTTGTCATGAGTCTATGATCATGAGAGAAATCACTACACAGTGTTTTAAATGTTTTCACATGAGTCAAGTGGTCACCTTTTCCATTATATGACTCCAATTGGGGTTTTTCTACATTCTTAGGAGCAACCACACAAACCACATCATTGGATAGTGGGATAGATACATCATATGTGGAGAAATTGAACTTAGATTGGGTAAAAGAAGCCAATTGTTGTTGTAAGAATGAGACACTTTGAGCTAGTTTATTGATAGTGGCTTCCATGGATGAGTTAGAATTAGATATGTTGGATTTTGATGGAGGTGTAATATTGTGATAGGTGGATAGAGGTTGAGAATAAGGATTTGAAACATTATGGTATGTTGGTAAAGGAGATGGTTGGGAAACAAATGGAAGACTAAAGAAAGGAGGTGTGTGGGATTGTTAATTAATAGGATTAATATTTTGTGTAGAGGTAGTTCTGATAGAAGATGTATATGTGGACACATTAGACAAATATGTAGGCATAGGAATGGAAGGCTCAACTTGTTTTATATTATTAAAGGATACAAGAGTTTCAATAAATTTTTTTATTGGAATAAAATTGGTATCAACAATATGAGGAATGCCACCCAACACTTCCACGCCATTTTCATAATTTTGAACCATTATCTTCAACCCTTCAATCAAGGGGATTTCCTCAGTATTTAGGTGTTCTTCACCCATCCATTGTTGAAGTTTATGTAACTCATGGTGAAACTTTCTAATTGGTCAATAGTAATCCTATTTAATGAGCCATCCTCATCACAAGAAGTCAAAGGGGAATTGTTTTCCATAATGTTAGGAATGTCTTGTGTGGGGTTTGAGGATTCACCCAAGTTCCCATTGAATAGGTTATTCAACGAAGACTCACACCCCTTAGTATTTAAACTTTGGGAAGCCAAAAATCTATAACTTCTTCTCATTGGGGTGTTGAATGTAGGTGAAAGGGTAAACAAATTCATTTTCAAAGAATGAAAATTTAAGTAGATAGACTTGAAATGTAGGCTAAATAGGTGATTAAACAATGAGATTTCCTTATAAAATGGTTGATTAACGAATATGATGATTCTAAATAAATGATAAATATGATAATTAAATGCTTCTAAATTTGAAAATAACATGTAATAATAATCAAATTTGATCATACATATAAAAAACTATGCAACCCACAAGACATTTTTATCAAAATAAACTAGGGTTTTATGATTTGACCTATTGAATTAATGTAAATTAAGTGCATAAATGACATTTTCCAAAAATGGGTCTTAATATAAATTGATTAAATGCATACAAATATTATTTGAAATAAAATAAAACAAAGTTAATGCAAGCGTAATATTAAGTTCATCAAAATGTGAAGTTTGGAAATAGGGTTTCACAAGCTAGGCTAGGAATAAACTTATTTCCACAAAATACAATAAAGCGGAGATAAAAATCAAGATATCTAGCCTCAATTATATTAGAAAAAGGGTTGAATGAAAATTGGATTCTACTTTCCCTTTTGATTAGTTGAGGATGCAATTGAAATGATGTAATTCGAAAGGTAGATCTTTGGGTAAATGATTAGAATTTGACATAAACTAATATAAACAACAAGATAAATGTACAGTATGTAGACAAAAAACTAGATTAGGAAGAGGGAATAGAGAGAAACATGTGCCTAAAAATTTGGCTCAAAATTGTAGCACTGGGATGCAAAAATTGACTTGGTCCCAATCTATTAGATGTAGACAAACATGGAACTTTTAGAATCAGAATGTCACTTAGAATTTGTTTCCCAAAGCTCTCCATAAATTTGTAAGACTAGGATGCAAACATCAACCTGGTCCTCTGATTTTCGCTCTTGCAAAACTTAGATCTAATCATTGTCAAATTATTTATAAAAATATTTGTCTGTAGCTCCCAAATTTGTTGCCTAGGTCAAACCCTAGTTTTGGAGTTAACCCTTGAAATGAACTTAAATAAAACTTGGAATGGACTAAATTGGAAAATCTTGCATTTTGAGGGCAATGCTAAATCTAAATTGAAATGCTTAAATTAGAATTTGATGCCTTGATGAATCTTGCATTGAAGTCTCCATGCATAAGTTGATAATGCCACGTCAAATATCTTCATAATGTATTGATCATAGATTCCATGATGAATGCTTGAAATGTGAACTTGACCTCTCCTTCACTTCCTTGATGATGCTTGATTGCTTTCTCACTTGAGTTGAGAAAAATGCAATTGAATTCAAACTTTAGAGATTGATAGAGCTTGATAGAGGATATAAAATGAGGGGTTAGGTTTCTTTTTATACCTAACTACACCAAATGAGTTTAAATTTTGGAGCACGCCAGCACAAATAATGTTTTCCTACCGCAAAAATGTGACCATTGAAGGGTCCAAATTTGGGCCCCGTTTGGGAGGACCATGGTGCCTAGGGTGTCTTGGTCCTAGCAATAAGGGCTCAAAATTGAATGGTGTCCAGAAAGGTCACAAAAGATGCAGATTTTAGATGGGTGTGAGTAGAATCAAAGCGAAGTCAAAACATAAAAGGCTAAAATGAAGAAGTGAGGCATAGGTGAGGATGAAATTGTAAGGTATACAATTTATGAAACTACAATTATATTCCAATGTAAGAAATCATTATGTAGACTTTTAGCTTAAATGGATAACTAGTTTTTAACATGAACCTTAGAAGGTCTAGTTAAATATTTTTTAGTCACATTGAAGATTAATTTTACATTTCACAAGCATTTTTTGATATTGGGACCTTGAGCATTAACATTGTAATGAAATAAGACACTAGTGATGTCTCTCTTAGTCTTTCATATTTTTCAAATGCCACCCTTCATCATAATTTAAATAATTTATACATAATCATGGTCTAACATCAACATTGCAGGTTGACTTATATTGTCATTTGTCTCTTGTCCTTATATTTATTTTTAGAATTTATTTACTACACCTAGATGTCCTATGTGCTTCTCATTTGGTTGACTAGTTTGGGCTAGTAACAATAAATTTTTGTTCAATTCCATGTTGTCAAGATTGATTTAAAGAGTGGAAACCCCATCTTATAATATGTCTTATTACCAAATTATTGTATTAGTGATGAATATTTTAGAGGAATAATATGGAATACCAATGTGTTGGAATGAACTCAAAGAAGAAGGAGAAAGGATATCTTTTTATGTATTGGTCTTGTCCAGCCAAGGTACTTTACATCCTTTTGTCACTTCAATTGTTGTGATGATTGACTATCTCTAGAGCCCTTACTAGTTCAAATTATATTTTGACTCATGTCATGGTAGAAAACATAGAAAACCCAAGAATGCGGATAGTATATAGGTGTGTATATCTATCATCGTGTATTGTTATTATTCTCGAATAGGCTAAGAAGGAAAACAATATAGAGTCATCTAGAACAATTATAAACATAAATTTGCATGTAAAACCTTACTCGTAGAAACATCCATGTGTTGGACAACAAGTTGATCCACTAATTCTTCCTTTAGGCTATGGGTAGCTACATAGTTTGTGAACCTAAAATAGGCCATCGTAAGGGTGTGGTTCCATTATTTGTCAATTCATGATTTTTATCAACAATAAATTTCTCATCTTTATCTTTTATAACTCAAATTCTTTCCATTAAATTTTTTTCTATTTTTGTGCTTACTGCCATTCTAATTAACTCATAGACCCTTACATTCATACCTCCCACTTAAGAAAAGGTTTATCATAGGAAATAGAAATGCTAACCCTTCAAACAAAATCCAAACTAATCTCTAATATCATATGTTTGGAAAAATAAGCTTGATAAACTTGTATAGTAGAAGTTATAGAAGTACAATCTGAAACAAAAAAATAAAGCAAATGAAACTAAAATAAATATGTGTGCAATATTTTCACCTGGAAAAACTTTTTTGAAAAAAAAAATTCAATACAATAAAAAATTTAAGTATTGTAAAGATTCAACTATTGTCAATACAATAATGAATCTTTTGTATAGACAAAAAAAAAAATTGATACATTGAAACCAGAATGAATCCATAAAATCATGTGAAAAATAAATAATAGAAAATATACAACACCCGTTCTACAATTATATGATCTATTCATTGAAATGATATCCCCTCATAAAATATTTCATTTTTAATCTGTATAGAGATGACTTACAGAAAATTAAATCTCATAATTGAAAGAAAATTATATAAAGAATTATAGAATGCAAGATAAAGAAGAGCTGCTGTCAAAAACTCAAGATAACTCAAATAACTGCGATGCATACCAGTTAAATTGCGTTACCATCTTGTAACATATCTGATACACAATCAAAATCTCAACATAGAAACATAGGCTTACCGATAGATGACGTACCATTATTCTTCATTCTCTGTTTATACTATTGAATGGATGTTGGCATTGTTAGAGACGTCACCTCTTAGACCAAATCGAATATGCCGATTACCCCAAGAAAAAATAAAATAAAATAAAATAATTGTCCAACAAAAACTAAAAAATTTCAATTTGTTGGCTTCTAGGCTATTTTAATCTGGGAAATCTTAGGGTATTTTAATCTAGGGAATCTTAGGCAATCGCTTAAATGGCACGCACAAGTTAAGTGGTTCTTACAAGTAATGTAGCCTCCATAATTGGAGGCCTAGGAGATTCGACGTTTTACCATGCAAATGGAAAAGAGACAAATATAACCTGCAGCCTTTAAATATTGGCCTTCTACCTTTCATTTCTTGAAGTTCAAGAGGTACAGCATGGAAACAAATGTAGTTAAGGCAAGGGGGTGTCACTTTGTGATGGTGCATGGAGCATGTTTTGGGGCTTGGTGTTGGTATATAGTTTCAGATCTTCTTCTGAAAGCGGGCCACACTGTATCTTCCATTGACATGGCAAGCGCAGGCATCGATCCTAGAGATGCCGATCACATTTCGTCTTTACAAGAGTACAATCAGCCTCTCACAGATTTCTTTACAGCTCTTCCTTCTACGGAGAAGGTATGCATTTCGTCAAGAGTTTAATCTATATTTTGATTTTTTTAAGGTGGTTTGTTTTCATATTAATAGATGGGTTGTATGAGGAAGAGCTTAATCTAATTGATCTCTTTGGATGGTTTCATTTTAAATCATATTAATAGGTGAATTCTATGGGAAAAGCCAATCTAAAATGAACCATCTAAAGAAATCAAAACTTAGAACGTGCTATATAAACATGATTGTATGTTTTATCAAAACTTAGAACGTGCTGTATAAACATGATTGTATGTATTGTTTAAACCTGTATCTATTATTCAGATCATCAATACCAAGGATGCCGACTAATTTTAAGCTGTATGTCTGTTCAGGTTATATTGGTTGGGCACAGTGCTGGTGGCTTAAATTTGAGTTTTACCATGGAGCGTTTCCCACATAAAATTGCAGCAGCTGTATTTGTTACTGCCTTCATGCCCCTTAGCGGAACAACTCTCTCTGATATTATCGCTGAGGTTTAATGAATTCTTTCTCTTTCAACTAATTCATGCACTACCAACAGTCTTCAGTTACTATACCATTTCTCTGAAAGCATATAATTTGACAGATCTTATCCTTTATTGGAGACTTTGGAGACTCCACATTTTACTATGCAAACGGGAAAGGGAATCCGGCAACATCATTCAAGTTGGGCACCCAGTTTACGCGACAATCTTTATTACAGAACAGTCCTCCTTGGGTAAATCACTTGAGAAGAGAAACTCTTCGGTAGTGTATTGGGTAATTTTGGAATTTCAATTGATTGATTGATTAACATGGCTCTGAATGCAGGATCTGACGTTGTGGGAATCGCTGGTGAAAAAATTTCCTCTATGGTATGAACCTCTTTTGTATACAGCTAAAAACTATGGAAGTGTTAGGAGAATATACGTTGTGTCAAAGGAGGATAAGCTTCTTGTGGAGGCGTTCCAGAGAAAAACGATTGTAGAGAATCCTCCACAAATGGTGTACGAAATTGAAGGATCTGATCACGCCGTATTCTTCTCCAAGCCTCTTCAACTGACTGAGGTGCTCATAAAAATTGCTAATATGTGTGTGTGAAAGTGAAGCATCATATTCTAATGTGATGTTGATGGAATTCAGTAAAGTTTGTACTATCTAGCATTCTAGGAATGTATTTTGTCACGAACACGTAATGGTTCTTGTGGAGTCCCTAGTCTAAAATAATTAATAAGAAGTTGTAATGGTTCTTCATAGTGCGGAGGTGAAATTTCCATATCCATGTCATCTTCATTTTATATTGCTATATTATAAAATGTCAAAAAGTTTTACAGCTAAATCAACTTGAAAACATAAATCTATTATAATTATTTATATTATTCCTTTTCTAAAACATTAAAAGAAAAATGATGATAGTGAGAGAGAATTTAAGCCTAAATTTGTCAGAATACTAGTATTTGATTCATAAAGTATATAATACAGTTGAACAACCACTAGTAGTAAGACTACTTGACAAATAATTGCCTATCCAAAATGATGTAATCTTAAAATGGACTTAACATTCAAATATTTGAATATAATTTAATTGTTATATAATATTTGGCATACAAATTAGATGTTAAATTTCATAAATAGAGGACCAACATTTAAGATAACCATTGTTTCATCTAATTCTTATAATTGAATTATAGATACATATAATTTAGTGTTAATGGTTCTTTTGACACAAATCACTCAAGTAAAATCAACAACACTCTTCTTCACCTAAAAAAAACTGATCAACTTTGAAATCCTTTTGTGCTAATTATTTAAATGTTGGAGTAGCTAGGTGGTCTATGTGATTTGTTTGACATGGATCCTATGCTGATATAATGCCAAGTTAGTAATTCTTACATTCAAAGTTAATTATATCAAATTAATAGACAAATCTTTAAAGATCTTTGAATGAAATACTTGAAATCTAATTAAAATCTACTAAATTTTTAAAATAAAATATCAAATAACATTAATTTTTAATGGATTAAATAGTAAAACTCAATAGGTAATTATTCTCTTAGATTTAGCTTTGATTATAAAGGGTCTAATGAAATTCAAATGACATAACATTCAATACTTAAGTCAGTCACAAATATCATACACATTCTGAAGGAATTTTAAAGTAATTTATGTGAGCTAGATGAATAAAACCACCATATTACATGCATAGTTTTCATAGTTTAACCCTACTTTTCAACACACAAATAATATTGCATCAAGTTATTTTATTTAAAGAGCATAAATATTGTATGCTCAGACTGTGGTACCTGCAAAAGAGACATAAACAACACAAATACACCAATGAGACATTGCATTAGAGATTAAAATCAATCAAACATATTGGTTAATCAAAAACTCTCAAAATCGTCTCATTATCCTCTATCTCCAAGGATATTCAAGATTCAAGGTGGCCCTCACTTGGAAGAGAACTTGATCTTTAAGATGACAACCTAAAGGAAGAGATTTAAATGATATGATCTAGGATCAAAATGAATGCAACTAAGATCCTAGCTAGATGATCAAATGATATGAAGAGATGAAATGCAAGATGGAATGGAAGATATGAAACTAAGATTGATTCCAAATTGAAAGCTTATGGTGTGCAAATTAGACTAACATGGATATTGCTATGAAATTGATATACAATGTTATTAACTAAGCTAGCATGACAATGGGGTTAGCATGATATTATCAACATAATGAAAGATAAAATAACATGCAACTAAGATTATTTAAGTCCTTGAAGATGAAAACTTGAGCTCCTTGATAGCCTGCAAAATGACTATAAGTTTGATGCACAAGATGATGGATTAATTGATTGAAGAAATGAGCTCTATTTATAGAGAAAATAGAGAAATGGATGGTCAAGATTGAGCAATCTCAACAAGGGCTAGGGTTGAAAGTTATCAGTCCATGAGGGGGATTCAATCCAATACCAAGTTGACAAATGTCACCTTGAGATGACTTGAGAAGATGCTAAGAAAGCATTAGGGGTAACCTCAAGAGATGACATCATTGGATAATGTCATTATCCAAGGGAACATGTTATTTTCCAAGAGGTAAAATCTTGGGCAAAATTGAGGGATGGCCAAAGGGACAACCATCATGAGCAGGGATGATGTCTGGGTAAGTGCAAAAAGATGATTGTCAAAAAGGGGGTATAAGTGCACACTTTTTTTCTGAAATCAGGTGAACCTGAACTTAGACGCAAAATTTGAAAGTCATCCACTCAAGATATGAAGATAATCAAAGAACAAATATTGTAGTACTCTGAATCAAGTTTCCAAAGTACTAGATTTTTTCAAAATTGGATAAGATTAAGGGGTTCAAATCTTTTGCACACGAAAAAGTGACCCTGTTTTTTTGAAAAACCTAACATAGTGTCTAATGTGTGCATCAAAAAAGTCAAAGTTAGATTTAGTATTTTGAGAAATCCTTTGGCAGAAAGATAATTAAGAGTGAGCACTAGAAGATGTTTATTTTTGTGTAATTTTTTGTTGAGTATTTTGTTTTTTATGATTTTCCCAATCGAGCACATCCTGAAAAATGGGGTAATTGTTCATGCACGAAGCATAAGTTGCACTAAAAAAATAAAAAAATACAATTTTTTTTTTGTAAATTGTAAAGAATCAAGTGCACTACAATAATATATAAAGTTTTTAAAATTTGGACACGTATATCAAAAGTTATTCAAAAAATGGTGCACCTATGTCTATGAAAACTATGGAGACACTAGTAAAAGAAATTCATTAATAATATGTTATTGTTGTTCAAATTGAAAACAAATTATATGGTTAGAAAGCTCAGAAGATAGGTGAAAATATGTTGGCAATTTTAGAAATACCCACTTTATGAAGTGTAAACCTGATGATGACAAAGTTGGTAAACCAAGTTGATAAAATAAAACACGTCAAAAATGAGAGAAATGGAGAGAAATCAAACTTCCAATCCATAGCTTTGTCATCCAGGCCTATTTCCAAGCCTAAATAGTCAAAGGCGTGTACGGGGTATTTATGGTTTAAAAAGCACGTACAGGGCATGTATAGTGTAAGCAGCGCATATGCACTATTGTATAATACGATATTCTATGTATAATATGTTTATATACATATAATATATGTAATATATAATATGTGTATAATATGACATTGTATATATAATATGTTTATATACATATAATATATTAAACATATATATACACATGTAAGTGTATCATCTCTCCCTCAAATGCATACAAGGTCTCTCTCTCTCTCTCTCCCTTCCTCCATACCCCATCCCTCTTTCTCTTCTTCTCTCCCTCCATACCCCACTGCAACTATGTTTGCACTTCTATAGAAGTAAGTGAATTTATTTCTTATCTGCAACTTCCTCTTTGATTTTTATCATGTATCCTCTCCTAAAAAAATTGACTGATGGATTTTTGTGTGTATATTGAATAAGAGGAATAGGGTTTAAAATTGAACCATAGGTGTATTACTGTGACAAACAAGGAAACTTGTAGAAATATTCTTCTCGAATGTGTTTTTAATGAGTAGAGCAGATGTGGAAAATAGTGTCAACAAAGCAACATGATGAGTCAGAGTACCTACAATATGTTTTTTAAAAGAAAACAATAGGTAGGAAGAGAAAGAGGGAGAGTAACACAGATGATGTCCTATAGAATGATAGTGGTGGGTATGCGAGAGTTCCCATGTTGTTACACAATCCCTGTCACCTAAAGAAATTAAAGTTTGTTTTATGCATGGCAGTGGTAGTATTTGATGATCATCACTTGTCAAACAACTTGGAACAGTGCATACCCATGAAAGAAATCAAGTGTGTAATTCCTATAGTCACAATAGATCTTAGTCTTATAACCTTGCAAATTTAAAAGCATCATATGTTTTAGAACTTAGGTAGTACTCTTAGGATTAGGTCAAGCTCTTACACTTGCTTTTTAGTGAAGCCTCATTGTTTGTTCGCTTGGAGTCTCATTGTGTGATGTTCTATTCATAACTTTAAATTTAATATATCATTTTATTAGTCCACCATATGACCCCTTAGGTGTCATTAGATGCCATATTATTTCCTAAGAGGCCATACGGTATCCTGTGACCCCTTAAGACCCTTCCTCTTTCCCTCCCCCCAACTCTCCCCCTCTCCCTCTCTCTCTCTCCCTCCCCCTCCCTCTACCTCTCTCCCTCTCTCTCCCTCTCTCTCTCTCTCTCTCTCTCCATCTCCCTTCCTCTATACCCCTTCTTCTCTCCCACCCCCCCTCTTCTATCTCCCTCTCCCTCCCTCTACCTCTCTCCCTCTCTCTACCTTCCCTCCCTGTTTCTCTCTCTCCCTCTCTCTACCTGTAATATCTTTTCCAGAAGAAAACAACAGGTAGGAAGAGAAAGAGGGAGAGTAACACAAATGATGTCCTGTAGAATGATAGTGGTGGATATGTGAGAGTTCCCATGTTGTTACACAACACTTGTCACCTAAAGAAATTAGAGGTGTCATTAGAGGTTGTATTATTTCCTAAGAGGTCATATGGTATCCCGTGACCCCTTAAGACCCCTCCTCTTTCCCTCCCCCTACTCTCCCCCCTCTCCCTCTCTCTCTCTCTCTCTCTCTCTCTCTCTCTCTCTCTCTCTCTCTCTCTCTCTCTCTTCCCTCTCTCCCTCTCTCTACATTCCCTCCCCCCTCTTCTCTCGCTCTCTCCCTTCCTCTACCTCCCCCTTCCCCCATGTTCTCTCCCTCTCTCTCCCTCTCTCTCCCTCTCCCCTCTCCTCTCCCTCTCTCCCTCTCTCCCTCTACCACCCTCTCTCTCTCTCTCTCCTCTCTCTCTCTCTCTCTCTCTCTCTCTCTCTCTCTCTCTCTCTCTCCTCTCTCTCTCTCTCTCTCTCTCTCCCTCCTTCCCTCTCTCTCTCTCTCTTCCTCTCCCTCCTTCTCTCTACCTCTCCCTTCCCCCCATGTTCTCTCCCTCTCTCCCTCTCTCCCTCTCCCCTCTCCTCTCCCTCTCCCTCCCTCTCCCTGCTCTCTCTCTCTCTCTCTCTCTCTCTCTCTCTCTCTCTCTCGCTCTCTCTCTCTCTCTCTCTCTCTCTCTCTCTCTCTCTCTCTCTCTCTCTCTCTCTCTCTCTCTCTCCCTCTCCCTCTCCCCCTCTCTCCCTCTCCCTCCTTCCCTCTCTCTCTCTCTACCCTCCCTCCCCCCCTCTCATCTCCCTCTCCCTCCTTCCCTCTAACTCTCCCTTCCCCCCATGTTCTCTCCCTCTCTCCCTCTCTCTCCCTCTCCACTCTCCTCTCCCTCTCTCCCTCTCCTCTCTCTCTCTCCCTCTCTCTCCCTCTCCCCTCTCCTCTCCCTCTCTGTAACTTCCCTCCCCCATCTCTCTCTCCCCCCCCCTCTCTCTCTCTCTCTCTCTCTCTCTCTCTCTCTCTCTCTCTCTCTCTCTCTCTCTCCCTCTCTCCCTCTCCCTCCTTCCCTCTACCTCTCCCTTCCCCCCATGTTCTCTCCCTTACGTGTCATTAGAGGTCGTATTGTTTCCTAAGAGGTCATATGGTATCCTGTGACCCCTTAAGACCCCTCCTCTTTCCCTCCCCCCTACTCTCCCCCCTCTCCCTCACTCTCTCTCCCTCTCCCTCCCTCTACATCTCTCCCTCCTTCTCTCTCTCTCTCTCTCTCTCTCTCTCTCTCTCTCTCTCTCTCTCTCTCTCTCTCTCTCTCCCTCATTCCCTCTCCCCTCTCCTCTCCCTCCTCTCCCTCTCCCTCTCTCACCCCCGCTCTCTCTCTCTCTTCTCCCTCTCTCCCTCTCCCTTCCTCCATACCCCTTCTTCTCTCTCCTCTCCCTCTCCCTTCCTCCATACCCCTCTCCCCTCTCCTCTCCCTTTCTCTCCGTCTCCCACTCTCTCTCTCTCTCTCTCTCTCTCTCTCTCTCTCTCTCTCTCTCTCTCTCTCTCTCTCTCTCTCTCTCCCTTGTTCCTTCTCTCCCACTCTCTCTCCCTCTCCTCTCTCTCCCTTCCCCCCCTCTTCTCTCCCTCTCTCCCTCTCCCTTCCTCCATACCCCTTCTTCTCTCCCACCCCCCCTCTTCTCTCTCTCTCTGTCTCTCCCCCTCCCTCTACCTCTCTCAAGAGCACATACAAGGTACTGAAACTATTAGTTCCCTACCATACCATAACTTTTTTAAGGCTTAGTAGTGTGTATGCAGTACTTAGTACTCATAAGCACATACGGGGTACTATTCCCATTATTCGATACCCTGCGATAACATTTTTAGGCATAGTAGCACGTACGCGCTACTTATCAGCCCAGAATGGGAAAAAAGAATATCGTTGGGCTTGTCAACATTTTATGGTCTAACAGCGCATGTGCGGTTATCAATGTAGCATGTATGTGGTTTATACACATGGTTTTATTTGCCCAAGAGCCTCAACGACCTCAAAAGAAATTTTTGAGGTCGTTGAAGGCCCCAATGGAACTATGTCTACACTTCTATCACTGTTGTATACATAAAAGTAAGTGAATTTTTTGTTTTTGCATGATTTCAAATGATTGAATTATTGTTTTTAGTAGTTTTTTGTTTTTGCACGGTTTCAAATGATTGAATTATGATTGTTTAATAGTTTGATTCCAAAAAATAGTGATAAGATGTATATTTATGGTTAATTATTTATTTATGAACTTTTCTTTACATATATATGTAACATGATTCTATTTAGGTCAACCGATCTCAACCATGGGAAAGAATGAGTGAGGAATGATGGAACAACAAGACGCTCAAAAGGAAAGACAAAGGAAGCATATGAAGAAATTGCATGACATAAGAACAATGGGAGAAGAAGGTATGTCAACCTCAACATCTCAATTCGATTTCCCAAATGAATATAATGTACCTAATGTGATTGAAGAAGAAACATTCGATAATTTACCATTCAAACCTAATGCAATTGAAGAAGAAACATTTTATAATTTACCATTTGAACCTAATGCAATTGAAGAAGAAACATTTGATAATTTACCATTTGAACCTAATTCAATTGAAGAAGATACCACATTGAATAATCAATTAAATGATGAACATATTACACCTTCTCTACTTGATGAATTGAATTTACATAATGCACTGATGTTAACACCTCCTAGAATCATTCGTAGGAAACCAAAGTATCTAATTGACATTGATGAGAATATATTGAAGTCATTGCCCAATAAAATGAATGAACTAACTTGTAGGAGAATGGTTAAAATAATATGGCAAAACTATTTTAAAAACTTAAACCAAACCGCAAGATGTCAATTAATTGTTCAAATGATTAAAAATTTGAATTTTAGAGAGACAATGAAAATTCTAGGCCTAAGATCATCTGAAAGTAATAGTGAAAGAACTATTGTTAGAAATCTATTTGATGCATATCAATCTATTGGTTCAAAATCGCCTAGTAAAGATTCTAATGCTACTCGATGTGTCATTACATCAACCATAATGAGCAAGAAAATAAAAAAAAGATCATTTGATAAGCAAAACAAGTAAGTCATTAAACGTTAGTAGAACACCATTAAGTAAAGCATTAAAGAGGTGAGAACAAATAGAGGAACCTAACAATAATTCTCTTTGGGCATTCTTGGGTAGACTACCATGCAAAGA